>NC_058519.1:182496065-182799095 GCF_904849725.1 Hordeum vulgare subsp. vulgare | reverse complement strand
TCTTTGTTAATAAAGGAAATGTATAGGATATTCTAAAGTATTTAGGCATGTTGCCTGCTCATCCTAACCAAGAACACTTCGTTAGCCATTGTTTTTTTTTAATCTATAATAATTAATAGCTCAACAGGTTCGGCAACCTTGGAGATAATCCCTTCTCCCAAAAAAAGTAAATAGAATCCCTCCAATTTCTACAGTCATCATCACAACATGTAATCATCTAAAAAATAATAATCATTTACTGAATGCAAATTACAGAGTCGCCAATCATGGCGTACATATTACATCAATATTAGCATGACAGATATAAGTACTAAGCATATAAGCACTAACAGTCTATATTATAAGTTATAGCTCTGAAGGAAGTAATTACTCGAGCTACTACAGATGTAGGAATGAACATATATTTGCTAGAACCAAATGATGATAGGATAAATGAAATTGAGACATTGCAGGATCTACTAGCACTGAACTCAGAATAACAAAAGGCGAACTTTGTACATTAATAACTGAATAAACAACATTGGATTAAAAAAAGCGACTAAGATTGATGTGCACACGTATCTTCTGAAACAATAAGATATCTCACACGGAGTGAACCAAACATCTTCAGTACGTCACCAGCTTAATTACATGAGGTATGCATCATCACCATGTCCAGGATTACCAAAAGGTTGGAGTAGGGTGGTGATTGGAGAAACAAGGGAAGGAAGAGAAGACTTACCCATTTGGGAAGTGCGGGATCCTGCTTCAACGGCACTGACGGGCACATCATAGATCCAGATGGAGATCGAGATTGAGTGGTCCAGTGGAAGAACGGTCGCGTAATCACCGCGGAGGGCCCCATCACCGGGCGTGACTATGGAGAAGGAGCCGACCTCCAACACCTTCTCGCGGCCAGTTGCAAGCCCTTCGTTGCGAGGTTGGTCTTGGATCTGGGAGAACTACGGCGACGGCGACCTGATGGGGAGGTGTGTGGCCGACATATATTCTGGATGGGAGGAGAGCGTGGGGTGGCCTCTGGCAGTTTTGGATCAGAAGGATGGGCCGTTCTGGGAGAAGGTGGGTAGTGGGTGGCCGGCGGCGGTTCCAGATCGCGACGCAAGGGCTGGGTTGAGGGTGGAGGCGCCACTGGGTGGAGGTTGTGGGGGATGTGACCGACATCGTTCCAATGGCTGGCACGGTAGGGCAGAGAGGTGAGGGCGGCGGTGGGAGGTCGAGGCAGGCGTGTGAGAGGAAGGCAGATGATGATCCCGGATCCGGTGTTTAGCTAGGCACGGCATTGCCGGAGGTAGGTGGGTGGGTGGGGAGGTAGGGGAACCGGGGGTGGAGTGAGAGGTCGTCATGGGTCCTTGTGCTTGGTCCTCTTGCTGGCCGCACGCCGGCGCGAGGCGCAACACGTCCGGCACGGCGAGCCTCGGGAGGCGGTAGTAGGAGGAAGCCCCGCCGAGGAAGATGACCAGGGCTCCCGCGAGCGCAGCGACTCCTTCGGCCATCTCCGGTCCGTGCGGAGGGGTGAATTTATAAAAGCCAAACGTTTTTTCAACTAATTGGAGGACTGCGGGTTGATTTGTGACAAAATACAGGGGTTTTTCTGCAAAATTGCCTCGACGGACGACAGAAGCGCTTCGTGCTTTATTATTAGGGGAGAGGTAAAGATTATTAGGGAGGGAAATAGGGATAGGGATACGGATCGATTAGGGAGAGATAATCAGTGCTTTCAAAAAAATATTTCCAAATATTTCTTTTAACATTTTCGTAACAGATTGTTTTGAGAGAAAAAAGATCCAATGTTATTGGGCAGCCCCGCGCTTGGGCGGCCAGGACAGCACTCGGCGAAGAAGAATATGTCTTTGCTGGGCCAGGATTCCGCCCAATTCGGTCCACCCAAATTGGCCTTACACTCTTCGTCAATCGGCACAAGCGGAAACCCTTCCGTCGCTCCATTCGCCCCTTCCTAGCGCCGCTTTCGCCACCGACTCATCGAGACATGGCGGCGGTCGCAGCTCGCGCCGGTGCAGCACGGGTCGGGTTCCGGCGGATGTTCTCCGTCTCCGCCTTCGCTCCCCCGCCTCCCCCAACCGCTCGCCCCGCGGCGGAGCCCTGCAACAACCTCTTCGTCTCAGGCAACTCCTCCTCCCGCGTCTCTTTACTCTCCCCTTATTTCTCTGCTGTAAAATCCTCTGCATTGTTTCTTCTTCTGTGTCCTGGATTCGAGGCTCGTGCCAAACCTAGCTACCTGTGGTGCGATACGTGGGATTGTGGGAAGCTATCACCTTCTGGTTGATTGTAACTGTATTTTTGCTACCATGTCGATTTAGCCACAACTTTCCCTTTTGCTAATGTTTAGGTACTTCGGGTGAACTAAATTATATTACAGGAAATTCCATTTTATGTTTTACCACGAGATAAAATGCATTATGTATGGAAACATCAGCGTACAACAGAGAAAAGACATGAAGTATATAGCAGACAGATAACACACCGCAAGGTTAAGCATCAAGGGCTTCGACACAGTAGGCAACATTATAAACTGTAGCAGATTGGCTTGGTCGCTGTTGTATCGGTATCAGATTTGTCGAGTCTAGTGCACAGCTGGGTCATGTTCTCATGTACCCTCTCTTGTTCATCTCATCATCGCATGTTCTCCTGTATAAATCCCGTAGACATGAATTGATATACATCGCGAGAGTTGAATGATCTATTTTAGTGTAAGAGCAAACAGACATTCTCCTTCCTTACCCTTAGCCGTATCGCAAATCCCCTACCAGCTGGGGCATGTTCTCATGTATCCCTGACTGTCTCCACTATTCCAATGACAAAGATCCTTCCTGCTCTCCTGGAGTTGTGCCTCTCTGCATTCCCATTCTTTGGAAATGGTGGTGCGGAACCAGTGGCACAACAGCTTACTGCTCGTCCCTTAACTGAAACACCACCATGAGCATCAATTTCTCGTTCATGTGTGCTGTAGACTGCTATTGTTGTGTCATGGTAGCTCTGAGGGCCCTCACAGTTAGGTCGTTGGCTGCTTCTGTGAAACTGTACGTTCATTGTTCTTCAGCAGAACAAATATTCAAGCTTCAAGCCGTAACTTCCGCTTCCACTGGCCTTGGTTGAATCTTGAGATATATTGGATGTTACCCGTGTATTTGTTGATTTGCTGTTGGATTGAACATTTTCCATCTTATTTTGCATGTTTTGCGTTCCTGTTCATGTAATGTGGTCTCTGGGATAAAAATTCAAATTTGGTTTTTGGTTAATTCCACAAGTTAAAACAGATAGTTTGCCCATGAAAGTATGGTTTTAGATAATGTACAAACATGCGCTTGCATATTTTTGCATTAAGAAGTAAAGCATGATATCAGATAGTGCTAAAGGTCAAGTTCAATACTAGACTACAGATGAGGCAACTTTTACAACACAGGAAGGCAACATGCACACTAGCTACTCATCATGATGGTTCGCACAACCATGCACACACTAGCTACTCCTCATGATGGTTCACACAACCAAAAGTTGAAAACCGGTTGCGACAGCTCCATTTGTGCCTTGGTGTTGTATACCACGGCCAGAAGGTTCATCTTGTGCTTCAGAGTACTTCTATGCATAGAAAGCCGCAACCCTCCAAACTCCAAAGAGTTAGTTGCCAAGGGGATTGCATCGCCATGGCGCGCACGTCAAAAGATAAGACCCAGTAGCTGCTGCCTCGACCACTGGCAGCAGATGAAGAGATGCTTTGCTGAGTTCGTTTCTTGGAGCACAGGCTGCAGTTTCGTGGTTAGGGAGGCCATGGTTCTCTTGCAATGTTAGCCAGTAGCCAATCATTGACACTTTATGTAGAAGTTAATCATGTTGTTTCTTTAGGATTAGGAAAAAAAGCCAAACCGAGTCCTAGTAGTATTAGGATTCCTAGTCCTAGTCTATTTTCATAGTCCCTTGTGGACGTGTATAAAAGACACCCTAGGGGTGTTGATTGTAACACCAGAAAAACGAAAAGCAATACAAAGCAAAGGCTCGACACGGGCCTTTAGCCATCAAATCCATCTATCAGTTTTATTCGTGTCGCTAGTTACGCAAGTTCCGTCAAGTAGCCGGCCGAAGCAAGAATCGCGTAGGCACGCCTGTACAGCTGCATACGCACGTTCAAAAGCCAACAATTGGTATCAGAGCCTCGACGATCTACGATCTACGATGACGGACATCGACGTTGAGTCGGTCAAGTCCGGCAAGGGCGGTGCCAAGGCGAACAAGAACGGCGACAAGGTGAAGAAGGGCGTCAAGTCAGCAACCAGTGGTGGAGGAACGAGCGGCGCCAACGTCCAGGCGCATCGCAACATCCCCATCCAGTACCCGATGCTCACCGACGCCAACTACGGCGTGTGGGCGGTGAAGATGAAGATTATTCTCTGAACCCTCCGAGTGTGGCAGGCAATCACGGACGACGACGTCGATGACGAGTCCGATGAAGGTGCCATGGCCGCCATAGCCTAGTCCGTGCCGGATTCCGTGCTAATGACATTGGCGGAGTTCGAGACGGCAAGAGAGGCGTGGAACGCACTCAAGGAGATGGAGGTAATTTCACAAGTGCTGAAGCGCCAATTTCACAAGTTGCAGATGGAGGAAACTGAATCGGTGAACGACTATGCCATGCGTCTTACTACTTTGGTGGGAGAGATTCGCGCGCTTGGTGCAAAGCTCGATGAGACCGAGATTATGAAGAAATTTTTCAGTTCGGTGACTGATAAATTCACGTACATCATCGGCACGCTCGAGCAGCTTTACGACATCGACGACATGACCATAACGGAGGCAATCGGACGCTTGCGGACATGGGAAGAGAATGCTCGTGGCTGTCGGAAAGGCAAAGGAGGAGGTAGCGACCAACTCATGTACTCGCGCGTAGATTGGGAGGCCCCAAGTAGCAAAGGAAGGCGTGATGGTGGCGAAGGCTCAAGCAACGTGAAACGTGACGGACAAACCGGAAAAGGCAAAGGAAAAGGCAAGCCACAAGGTCGTGGTAAGACGGACCAATCTAAAGGGCGGAAGCCACGAAACTTTGATTTATCCGAGGTTAAGTGCTATAACTGCAACGAGATGGATCACTTTGTAAAGGATTGTCCGAAGTCTAACAAGCGGGAGATCAAGGCAAATTTGGCAAAGCAGGAAGACGAAGGTCCAGGTCCTCTGATGGCCGAAGTTTGTGATCTTGCTGAAACGGTGGTTGTGAAACCAACCCGGAAGGTGCTACTTCATGAGAAGAATGTGACACCTAAGTTATCCGGGGATCACAATGTGTCGTGGTATCTCGACACGGGTGCCAGTAACCACATGACGGGATGCAAGGAGAAATTTCTCGAGCCGGAATATGATGTTATTGGGGCATAGTTTATGCCTAAGTAATTTTGGTGATTGATGACAGTATCGTAAAGGACTAACCGTGTGTGTTAAGGTTTCAGATAACACACGTCAACGGCACAAGACGACTCGTCTCCTCATTCATGAAACGGAAGCACGGCGCTCTCTACGATTCTCTTTATTTGAGTCATAGGAAAGCCATACTATTAAAAGGGGATCCGTAGTGGAAAGGTTTGGGTGGAATCTATCTTTGCACGCGCACACTTCACATATTCTCCCTTACCTTCATCTTTGGAGCGGCCCCCGCCACTGTGTTTCTTTCCTCCTTGCAAAATGGTCCCCAGCGGTAGTACCGCTGGCCCTAGCGGTAGTACCGCTGGAATGCCCCCTGGTCAGCGGTAGTACCGCTCCAGGAGCTTAGTACCGCCTGCCTAGTGGTTGTTCGTGGACGGACCTTTTTGCGAAGACTTTCTTGGCGGTAGTAGTGCTTTTGCACTACCAGGGGCCCAGGGATAGTACCGCTGTAGTTCCAGCGGTAGTACCGCTGCATCCAGCGGTAGTACCGCCCCTGATCAGCGGTAGTACCGCTGGAGTGCCAGCGGTAGTACCGCTGGAGCTCCAGCAGAGAGTTGGAAAACGGTTTGATTTTCACCCCCACTATATAAAGGGTTCTTCTAGCTGTGAAACCTTATCTCTTACCTTCCCAAGCTCCATTGTTGCGTCCTAAGTTTAAAAGTGTCCGATCTCTCTCCCTAGCCTCCACACCGCTCCAACGAAGACGTACTTCCTGTCAAAAGGAAGGAACTTCGGTAACACATCCTCGTCTCCATCGGTTCCACTTCTGGTTATCTCTATCCTTTACTTTGTATTTGCTTATGCTTGTGACTATATCTTATTTGTTTTAATAGCTCTCGTTGTTAGCTTTTTTAGGGTTCACCTCATTGTCGTATTATTTGTGAACCCGTATGTTGTTTATCTTAACTTGCTAAGATTAATTAAAAAGTGGTCGTTGTCTATTCACCCCCCCTCTAGCCAACCATATCGATCCTTTTAATTGGTATCAGAGCCACGTCTCTTTGTTAAGGGTTTACCATCCGAAGATTATGAAAGGCGAAGAGGGAATTAACCATGGGCAACCCGAGGCCATGGACTTGACCTCGGTCACAAGGGACGACTTGAATAAGGCTATGGCCGACCTCAAGACGTCCTTGACGAACGAAGTCAAGACCATGCTTAAAGAGTTAATTGAGGGATTTAAAAGTTTTCCCGAACCGGCTATAGTGGTTAAACCCACCGTCACCGATTCGGAGGCCAACTCTAAGGAAGCGGCTAAGGGCATGCGACCTTCCTCATCTTACGAAAAGGATGGGACTGGAACATATGCCTTTGTTCCACCCCCATGGTCTATGGAGGATCCGTTCCCGCACCTCGTCTTAATCCTGTTGGTCCTTCTCCTAAGCTCGTGAAAGGTGACTTTGCTAACTGGGTATTTTCTATTAAGTCTCATTTGAATCACAGCTCAACAAACTTGTGGAGAATCATCGAGCAAGGATATTATCCCCATGATCCAAGCAACCTCACTCTAAGAGAAGATGCAGACAATCAATACAATCACTCTGCTTTGTTTATTCTTCAGTCTGCAATGCCACCTGAAGATCTTCCGCACTTGCTTCCCTTCACTTTGGTCAAGGATTATTGGGAGCATATTATGGTGTTGTACAAGGGAAGCTCAAGCATTCAACGATCCAACTATCAAGTGATACTTGATAAGGCCGATGAGTTTGTGATGAAGGAAGACGAGGACCCTCGTGATCTCTATCGGAGGGTGACTGCTATTGTTGTGGCACTCAAGAATCATGGGAGCAAGGATGTGGATAACACATGGGTCAAGCGCAAGTTCCTTAAAGCCATCATGCCTTTCAACAAAGCCATGTCATCTGTCATTTGTCAGCGGCCAGACTTCCACTCCTTGTCTTCCAGTGAGGTGTTGAATGAATTCATTGCAATGTCAATCATGAACGAAACAGCCGACAATGCACTTGCTCGTGTTTAATCAAAAACAACTTCACCCAACCTTGCTTTGAAAGCAAAAGCAATGCTTGAAGAAGAAGATGATGAGGAAGAGGAGGGCTGCCCTGAATAAACAAAATATGCCTATCATGAGCATATGACTTTTGCATCAAGGCAATTCTAGGGCAACAAGAGGAACTCAAGGCCCACCTTCACCAAGAACAACTCGAGTGGATTCAAACCCAAACAACGAGTAAGGACATGTTATAACTATGGTAACGTGAGTCACTTCGTGGCCGAATGTCCCTATGAGAAAAGGGAAGACAACGGAGGCAACCTCATTCGCAAAGACAAAACCAAATCATTTCCGATCAAGAACAACTTTGTGAAGAAACCTCATCCAAAAGGGATGGTGGCCGTTGAAGAATACCCTTCCGATGATGATGATGATGATACAGTGGCAACGACAACTGTTGCTATTTCCACTACCTCTCCCCAGAAGGTGTCTCTCTTCAACGCCCCCAACGAGAACCACATCACCAAGTGCCTCATGTCAAAAGGTATCAATCAGGAGTTTGCTTCCGGTGGGGTGTCATGGTTGCTCGATAGTGGAGCAACAAATCATATGACCGGAAGCAAGGACTTAGTGGTGGATGTGCATCCTTCTCCATCTATGCCCATCCATGTCCAATTCGCTGATGCATCCTCTTCAAAGGTATTGGGATTTCGTAAGGTGGTCATCTCTCAAGATTTATCTATTGAGAAGGTCATGTTTGTTGAGTCAGTTGCCTACAATTTACTTTCAGTTCGTTAACTCGCAATTATGGATTTTTCCACATTCTTTATTCTTGATACTGTGGTCCTCCTGAGGAGCAAGACTCTTAAAGTAGCTTATGTTGGATATGTCGAAAATGGTCTTTATGTAGTGAACTTCTCAAAGCGACCCACTAAGACTGCGACATGTTTAATGGCTAAAGTTGATGTGGGCTGGCTTTGGCATCGTCGTTTAGCTCATGTCAATATGAGATCTTTGCAAAGCCTTCTGACAGGGGACCATATTCGTGGACTAACAAATGTGAGTTTTGCTAAAGATCGTGTTTGTAGTGCCTGCATTGAAGGAAAGATTCATGAAACTGCTCATCGTCCAACGACTCTTATCTACACTAAGAGGACATTGGAACTTTTCCATATGGATCTGTTTGGTCCTCCATCATTTGATAGCCTTGGAGGCAGAAAGTATTGCTTAGTGATTGTTGACGACTAATCAAGATATACCTGGGTATATTTCTTTAAAAAGAAGAGTGAAACTCAACAAACGGTCATTAACTTTGCTAATGAAGCGCAACGTCAACATGAAGCAAAGATCTTGATGATTAGAAGTGACAACGGCGCCGAGTTCAAGAACTACACCTTGGATGAGTTTCTAGGTGATGAGGTAATAAAACACCAATATTCGGCACCATATACCCCTCAACAAAACGGCGTGGCAGAAAGGAAGAACCGGACCTTGATAGACGCTGCAAGGACAATGATGGCAGAATTCAAATCTCCATATAACTTCTGGGCGGAGGCCATCAACACAACATGTCATGCATCCAACCGGTTCTACATCTGTAAAGGCTTGAACAAGACTCCGTATGAGATTCTAACTGAAAACAAACCCAATCTCAAGTACTTCCGGTTATTCGGTTGTAAGTGTTTCATTCTCAAGAAAGGTGCACGGTTAGCTAAATTTGATTTTAGAGCACATTAGGGTATCTTTGTTGGTTATGCTACAAACTCTCATGCTTACTGTGTCCTCAACAAGTCCATCGGACTAATTGAGGAGACGTGTAACATAGAGTTTGATGAAAATAATGGCTCCCAAGTGGAGCAAAGTGGTCTTTGTGATGTAGGTGATGAAATTCCTCCCCAAGCCATAAGAAGAATGGAGATTGGTCAAATACTCCTCATTGAGGAACCCCTTGTGGCCGAAGGAGAAGGACAATGCTCTACTCAAGTGGAGCCATCACCTCCACAAGCCCCACATGCTTTTAATGAACAAAGAGAAGACTCTCAACAAAATAAACAAGCTCAAGGTCAAGATAAATTGCCCAACAATGATGATGTGTCTCAGGATATACAAGCAGTACCCCAAGACTCCGAACCTGCTCATGATCAAGATCAAGTGCAACCCCGAGATCCAGACCAAGTAAAAACACAAGATCAAGATCAAGAGGAACCACAAATACGAGAACAAACTAATGAACCTGTTCAGGTCGAAGGACAAGATGATTAGGAGACTGTGTCACAATTCCCTTCTGTAGCACCAACAGCCGGCTCAAGACGCAAGGGCAAGCAAAGGAAACAAGTTGATGCTTCCCCGTTATCTAATGAAGAACTCTTGGAGCGTCGAGCAGCCAAGATTGCGAACAAGCTGAGAGTCGAGTCACATCTTATGAAGAATATACTTGGCAGTATAAAAAAGGAGAATATCCATCCGTCAACAGATTTGGAATTATTATGAGCATCACGCGTTTGTTTCGTATTGTGAACCTCAACAGGTACAGGAAGCGCTCGATGATGAGGATTGTCTTTTGGTCATGCACGAAGAACTTAACAACTTCGAGCGCAACCAAGTCTGGGATTTAGTGCCTAGGCCAACGGAGGAACATAATGTCATCGGGACCAAATGGATATTCAAGAACAAGCAAGATGTCAATGGAATTGTGATTCGAAACAAGGCAAGATTGGTGGCTCGAGGCTACTCCCAAGTCGAGGGTATCGACTACGGTGAAACCTTTGCCCCTGTTGCTCGTCTAGAATCTATTCGCATGTTGCTTGTATTTGCTTCTCATCATAACTTTAAGTTACGACAAATGGATGTGAAAAGTGTCTTTCTTAATGGTCCTTTGAATGAGTTGGTCTATGTCAAACAACCTCCGGGATTCGAACATCCCAAGCTCCCCAATCATGTGTACAAACTCAATAAGGCACTTTATGACCTTAAACAAGCCCCACGCGCGTGGTATGAGTATCTTACTGAGTTGTTACAAGATCGTGAGTTTGAAATTGGGAAGATATATCCCACTCTTTTTACTAAGAGGGTTAAAGATGATTTGTTCATATGCCAACTATATGTTAATGATATTATCTTTGACTCTCCTAACATTTCCTTCAACGAAGAATTTGCTGCACTAATGACTGAGAAGTTTGAGATGTCCATGACGGGAGAGTTGAAGTTCTTCCTCGGGTTCGAGACTACACAAGGTTTAGAAGAGACATTCATTAAACAAACCAAGTACACTCAAGACATGCTCAAACGGTTCGAGCTTGAAGATGTCAAACCGATCAAGTTCCTCGTGCCAACAAGATGCAAGCTTGACAGTGATTCCAATGGTAAAGCAGTGGATCAAAAGGTATACCGCTCCATGATTGGATTCCTCCTTTACCTTTGTGCATCTAGACCGGATATTATGTTAAGTGTAGGGATATGTGCACGGTTTCAATTCGTACCAAAAGAAAGTCATTACATGGCTGTTAAGCGAATCTTTCGATATTTGGCTCATACCCCAAACTTTGGCCTCTGGTATCCCAAAGGAGCAAACTTCAATCTAGTTGGCTATTCTGACTCAGATTGGGCAGGAGATTGTGTGGAGAGGAAGTCAACGTCTAGAGGATGCCAATTCCTTGGTCGCTCATTGGTAAGTTGGTCGTCAAAGAAGCAGAATTGCGTCTGCTTATCATCCACCGAAGCTGAGTATGTGACAGCCGCAAGTTGTTTTGCACAATTGCTATGGATGAGTCAAACTTGAAAAGATTACGGTGTCACTTGTGACAAAGTGCCTCTTCTATGTGACAATCAAAGCGCAATCAAGATTTCCCTCAACCCAGTGCAACATAGCAAAACCAAACATATTGGTATTCGTCATCACTTCATTCGTAAACATATCAAGCTAGGTGATATTGAGGTTCACTTCATCCACACTGAAGAGCAACTTGCATATATTTTCACTAAGCCTCTAGATGAAGCAAGGTTCCGGAAGTTAAGGCATGAGCTAAATATCATTGATTCAAGTAATGTGGATTGAAACTAGGCATGTTGCACCTCACTTTGCATTCCATCTTGGTCTAGATGTAGGCATGGACATAGGAGGAGTGTTATTCTCTCAATGAACTTTCCCTTCCCTCATTATGCATAAATTCATCTAGTCTTTAACTTTAGCCATTGTCAAATGGCCCTTATGCTTCAAAGACGAGCATTGGTCATAAACCCAAGGATAATTTTTTGCGGTGTCATACCATTGTCTCCAATATAGGTGGCCTCGGCCACCGCCCCTCCCACCTTCCTTTTGTATAGAAGAAATGATATACAATGACAAGTCAGTAAATTTTTCTAGGTGATATCTCGTTTTTACTTACTTGTCATTTGCCCAAATTCTTCTCTTATCCTAGGCCGCGTTGTGACATTTGCAGCGGGACTACCGCCAGGGGTAGCGGTACTATCGCCAGTATCCCAGCGGTACTACCGACAGGGGTAGCGTTAGTACCGACAGGGGTAACGGTACTACCGCTAGGTATGGCGGTACTACCGCCAGGATTCCCATCTAACACGACCGGATAGGAAATTTTTAGGGCTGTCTACCGTCAGGGGAGCGGTACTAACGTCAGGGGGAGCGGTACTACCGACAGGACCCCAGCGGTACTACCGTTGCATCCAGCGGTACTACCGCCAGGCAGCGGTACTACCGCTAGGTCCTCAGCGGTACTACCGCTGGCTCATACCCCTTGAGCTATATAAAGGAGGGGGAACCTGTTTTTTCAGGCTCTTTCTTCTTTCTCGCGGCTCCCCTCCACTAGCCCGAAATCACCCTATTTTGATCTCGTTTCATGGAGCTTCTTCTCTCCGTTGGATTGGAAGGGTTGCTCCACCTCTCCTTCCTCCAAGGGTTATAAATCCCGGTAAAGGTCCTCCCCTTCTTCTATTTGGTTAATGTTCTTACTCTAGGGTTAGGAGCATTGGGGGATTGGATCCCTTTCTTTAATCTTGTGCCTTGTTCTTGGATGGCATGAAGAAGATATTTGAGGAAGTGTAGGTTCTATGAATCGTTGCTGATTATTTTGCCATGCCCTATGATTTAATTGTTTTAGATCTAACACTTAAATTATGTTTGGATTAGATCTAAAACTTGCTCTCTTTTGCATAGGCATGTACTTATTTCGGTGATACCTGTGATCCTCATGTGAGTAGGGCTGGGGTGGAGTTCTTAGTGTTCATATACAACCCATGACCCTCGTAAAAATCGTGTAGCGCTATGCATGAGGTCTATTTTTATCTGTCAGATCTGAAAGTCAAACCGAGCGGTACTACCGTCAGGGGTAGCGGTACTACCGTAGGACCCCAGCGGTACTATCGCCAAGGGTAGCGGTACTACCGCTAGGGCCCCAACGGTACTACCCCAGGGATAGCGGTACTACCGTCAGGAGGATTCACTGTGCATTCTTTTCATGTGTTTGACAATGAGTGTTTATTTTTCTGCTTTTTTTAGTTCATTGCCTTGACTCTTTTTGTCGATTTTTTTCGCTGTGTGTTTTGTGTCACTGGTAGTTCTCGCCGTTCGAACCCCCACGGGACACGCAGTCAAAGCAGCTTCGCAACCCAGAGGCTCCCGAGGGGTCTGTTACCTCAGGTCTGCAACTCAAAAAGCAGTCTTTCAAGAAGACCGCGAACAAGGATAAGAAGATCAATGTCCGAACAATGTCCCCAAGTACTTTTTGCAGTTTCGCATTTAGAACCATTATCTCAAAGAGAAGGCTGTGATCAAGCATGTTGACCATGTTTGGGCAAAGGATCAGTGCAGGATCTACCGTGATATTATCATGCATTTCAAGAAAATTATGTCCCCGTTCAGTGAATTGACCTAGCTATTCTTCAGCGGAACCTGGACTATTTTGGTGATGCCCTCTCTCTGATTGACAAACTGGGCATCAAGGACATCATCATTTTTAAGACAGATTTTGATCCCACTGCTGTTGCTCAATTCTATGTCACGGTCCACTTCTCTCCTGATGAAGAGCGCTCTATGGTGTGGATGACTGGGACTCAGAAGATGACCGGTACCTGACGTGAATTCATGACATTCCTCAAGGTTGACTTTCAGGGAGCTAACACTCCACTTGGGTTGCGTCCTCATGCTGCAGCCCCCACCGATAGGCCCCCCGCAAAGGACAGATTGCATAAACTCTATGTGAGGAAGGGTGTGCTCCCCAAACATCTGGACATCATGCATCGGATCCTTCGCAACACCCTCTTCCGTCGCATTGGTAACTTTGACGAGGTTCATGACTCTTTGGCTGAGATGCTGCTGCTTTATGAGGAGGCTATGACTAAGGAGTCTGCCCCTCTTGATATTTTTAATGTGATGCTCACGGAGCTCTGGAACTGCATGATCATGCATAAGGTTTCCATCTACGGACCCTATCTGTTCGCTTATATTCGTCAGAAGTGGCAAGATGCTTTTCCGAAGAAGGTGCTCTACGCTCAGTCTGACTACATTTTGCACGACCCGATCAAGCTTCGCGTCAAGGAGAAATGGGCCAATCCATCAATTTCCTCTCAGCACATGGATACTGACACAGAGACTCCTGCTGACAGAGGAACCGCCTATCAGTACCGCTCCTCTGTCAGCAGCAGTCTCTGTGTCAGTAACCATGTGCTGAGAGGAAATTGATGGGTTGGCCCATTTCTCCTTAACGCGAAGCTTGATCGGGTCGTGCACAATGTAGTCAGACTGAGCGTAAAGCACCTCCTTCGGAAAAGCATCTTACCACTTCTGACGAATATAAGCGAACAGATAGGGTCCGTAGATGGAAACCTTATGCATGATGATGCAGTTCCAGAGCTCCGTGAACATCACATTAGAAATATCAAGAGGGGCAGACTCCTTAGTCATAGCCTTCTCACAAAGCAGCAGCATCTCAGCCAAAGAGCCATGAACCTCGTTGAAGTTACCAATGCGAGGGAAGAGGGTATTGTGAAGGATCCGATGCATGATGTCCAGATACTTGGTGAGCACACCCTTCCTCAAATAGAGTTGCTGCAATCTGTCCTTTGCGGCGGACCTATCGGTGGGGGCTGCAGCATGTGGACGCAACCCAAGTGGAGTGTCAGCTCCCTGGAAGTCAACCTTGAGGAATGTTATGAATTCATGCCAGGTACCGGTCATCTTCTGAGTCCCAGCCATCCACACTATAAAGCGCTCTTCATCAGGAGAGAAGTGGACGGTGACATAGACTGAGCAACAACAGTGGGGTCAAAATCTGTCTTGAAAGTGATGATGCCCAGTTTGTCAATCAGAGAGAGAGCATCATCAAAATAGTCCAGGTTCCGCTGAAGATGAGCTAGGTCAATCCACTGAACGGGGACATAGTTTTCTTGAAATGCATGACAATATCACGGTAGATCCTGCACTGACCCTTTGCCCAAACATGGTCAACATCCTTGATCACACCTTCTCTGAGATAATGGTTCTAGCGGTAGTATCACTACCCCTGGCGGTAGTACCGCTGGGGGTCCTAGCGGTAGTACCTACCACTACCCCTGGCGGTACTACCGCTGATGTTTGACTTTCAGATCTGACAGATAAAAATAGACCTCATGCATAGGGCTACACGATTTTTACGAGGGACATGGGCTGTATATGAACACAAGAACTCCACCCCAGCCTTACTCACATGAGGATCATAGGTATCACCGAAATAAGTACATGCCTAGGCAAGAGAGAGCAAGTTTTAAATCTAATCCAAACATAGTTCAAGTGCTTGATCTAAAACAAGTAAATCCTAGGGCATGGCAAAATAATCAGCAATGATTCATAGGACCTACACTCCCCTCAAATATCTCCTTCATGCCATCCAAGAATAAGGCACAAAATCAAAGACATGGATCCAATCCCCCAATGCTCCTAATCCTACAATAAGAACATCAACCAATAGAAAAAGGGGAGGAGCTTTACCGGGATTCATGGGCCTTGGAGGAGGAAGGATAGGTGGAGCAACCCCTCCAATCCAACGGAGAGAAGGAGCTCCACGAAACGAGATCAAAACAGGGAGATTTCGGGCTAGGGAAGGGAGGAGCCGTGAGGAAGAGAAAGAGCCTGACATGCTGTGTTGATGGCCTCTGCCCAGAAGTTATATGGAGATTTAAATTCTGCCATCATTGTCCTTGCAGCGTCTATCAAGGTCCGGTTCTTCCTTTCTGCCATGCCGTTTTGCTGAGGGGTATATGGTGCAGAATATTGGTGTTTTATTCCCTCATCAACTAGAAACTCATCTAAGGTGTAGTTCTTGAACTCGGTGCCGTTGTCACTCCTAATCATCAAGATCTTTGCTTCATGTTGACGTTGCGCTTCATTAGCAAAGTTGATGACCGTTTGTTGAGTTTCACTCTTAAAAAAAAAATATACCGAGGTATATCTTGAGTAGTCATCAACAATCACCAAGCAATACTTTCTGCCTCCAAGACTATCAAATGATGGAGGACCAAACAGATCCATATGGAGAAGTTCCAATGGCCTCTTAGTGTAGATAAGAGTCGTTGGACGATGAGCAGTTTCATGAATCTTTCCTTCAATGTAGACATTGCAAACACGATCTTTAGCAAAGCTCATATTTGTTAGTCCACGAACATGGTCCCCTGTCAGAAGACTTTGCAAAGATCTCATATTGACATGAGCTAACCGGCGATGCCAAAGCCAGCCCACGTCAACTTTAGCCATTAAACATGTCGCAGTCTTAGTGGGTCGCTTTGAGAAGTCCACCATATAAAGACCATTTTCGACATGTCCAACATAGACTACTTTAAGAGTCTTGCTCCTCAGGAGGACCACAGTGTCAATATTAAAGAATGTGGAAAACCCATAATTACAAGTTGACAAACCGAAAGTAAATTGTAGGCAACTGACTCAACAAACATAACCTTCTCAATAGATAAATCTTAAAAGACGACCACCTTACCAAATCTCAATACCTTTGAAGAGGATGCATCGACGAATTGGACATGGATGGGCATAGATGGAGAAGGATGCACATCCACCACTAAGTCCTTGCTTCCGGTCATATGATTTGTTGCTCCACTATCGAGCAACCATGACACCCCATCGGAAGCAAACTCCTGCAATAGATCAAGGCTTGGTTTTAGTTACCCATTTTTTAATGGGTCCTTTCATGTTAGAGACAAGGGTCTTAGGAACCCAGATAGCCCATTCAATATCCTCATCGTAGGAACCAACAAATCTGGCATAAACATGTCCATCACTAGCACAACACAAAACATAAGAAGAATTGAGTTTGCCGGCTGTGTTAGTAGGAATGATTTTGCCCTTCTTGGGGTTCCCATAGTCCACCTTGTTCCTGTTCACCTTCTGAGTCCCCTCACCCTCTTTGACAAAGATGTCCATGAGGGTGAGAGATCGTTTGTTCTTCTTCCTCCTTTTACCTTTTGACTTGGAGGTAAGTCCAAGTCCTTCCTTTCCTACAACACCCTTTTGAGTGCTCAATACATCGTTCAGACTCTTCTCACCTTGTATGCATGCCACAAGGCCCTTCTCAAGTTTCTCTTTTAACTTGGCATTTTCCTCCACAAGATGTACATGTTCACAACAGGGGTTAGTTGCACAAGCATTATCAATTAACACAAAGGGAGGACAAGTAGAGATCTCCTTGGTAAGCTTTGCTTGGAGTTGATCATGAGACTCTTTCAGAGAGAAATGAGCACCTTTCAAGGCTTTGTGGGCCTTGTCAAGTATGTCAAACCCCTCTTTGAGTCTGTCATGGCCAACCCCAAGAGCATACTTTCAGATTTAAGCATACGAATAAGAACAACATCATGATCTAGTTGCTTTTGCATTTTAGCGCAGTCATCGTTATATGACTCCTCAAGAGCCAAACAAAGAGTGCGCTCCTCTTCTAGAGCACTAGATAATTCGGCAATTTCATCGGCATAGTCACGACTATGTCCCTGAAGCTCGGAGATGGTCTCCTCATGAGACTCAATGAGGTCAGTGGCCTCATCCAGTTGTTCCAAGAGAGCAACAAAGTGCTTCTTGGGTTCTCCCTTAATAGTGCACAGAAACTTATCAAGATCATGCTCATTAAGTTCCCCAACATCACTATCTTCAACACAATTTAACAATGAAGGAGCAGAAACAATGTTGGTCTTAATGATGGGAGTTACCTGATTGATACCTTTTGCCATGAGGCACTTGGTGATGTGGTTCTCGTTGGGGGCGTTGAAGAGAGACACCTTCTGGGAAGAGGTAGTGGCAATAGCAACAGTTGCCGTTGCCACTGTATCATCATCACCATCATCATCGGAAGGATACTCTTCAAGGGCCACCATCCCTTTTGGGTGAGGTTTCTTCACAAAGTTGTTCTTGATTGGAAATGATTTGGTTTTGTCTTTGCGAATGAGCTTGCCTCCGTTGTCTTCCCTTTTCTCATAGGGACATTCGGCCACGAAGTGACTCACGTTACCACAGTTATAACATGTCCTTACTCGTTGTTTGGGTTTGAATCCACTCGAGTTGTTTTTGGTGAAGGTGGGTCTTGAGTTCCTCTTGTTGCCCCAGAATTGCCTTGATGCAAGAGCCATGTGCTCATGATAGGCATACTTTGTGTCTTCAGGGCAGCTCTCCTCTTCCTCATCTTCTTCTTCTTCTTCTTCAAGCATTGCTTTTGCTTTCAACGCAAGGTTGGGTAAAATTGTCTTTGATCGAACACGAGCAAGTGCATTGTCGGCTGTTTCGTTCATGATTGACATTGCAATGAACTCATCCAACACCTCACTGGAAGACAAGGAGTGGAAGTCTGGCCGCTGACGAATGACAGATGACATGGCTTTGTTGAAAGGCATGATGGCTTTCAGGAACTTGCGCTTGACCCATGTATCATCCACATCCCAAGCTCCATTGTTGCGTCCCAAGCTCAAAAGTGACCGATCTCTCTCCCTAGCCAATCAAACTTGTTAATTCTTTAGGGATTGGTTGAGAAGGCCTAGATCCACACTTCCACCAAGAGAAAAGTTGATTCCCCCATCAATTCCTTGCGGATCTTGTTACTCTTGGGTGTTTGAGCATCCTAGGTTGAGGTCACCTCGAAGCCATATTCCATTGTGGTGAAACTTCGTGGTCTAGTTGGGAGCCTCCAAGCTTTGTGTGGAGTTTGCCCCAACCTTGTTTGTAAAGGTTCGGTCGCCGCCTTCAAGGGCACCTATAGTGGAATCACGGTACCTTGTATCGTGCGAGGGCGTGAGGAGAATACGGTGGCCTTAGTGGCTTTTTGGGGAGCATTGTGCCTCCACACCGCTCCAACGGAGACGTACTTCCTGTCAAAGGGAAGGAACTTCGGTAACACATCCTCGTCTCCATCGGTTCCACTTGTGGTTATCTCTATCCTTTACTTTGTATTTGCTTATGCTTGTGACTATATCTTACTTGTCTTAATAGCTCTCGTTGTTAGCTTCTTTAGGGTTCACCTCATTGTCGTATTATTTGTGAACCCGTATGTTGTTTATCTTAACTTGCTAAGATTAATTAAAAAGTGGTCCTTGTCTATTCACCCCCCCTCTAGCCAACCATATCGATCCTTTCAGATGTTCAAGGCTCGGTCAAGTTCGGTGATGGTTCAGCTGTGGAGATTTGCGGGCAAGGATCTGTCCTCTTCGAGGGTCTCACAGGCGAACATCGCATACTCACCGGAGTGTACTACATCCCATGGCTTCGCAACAACATTATCTCTATTGGGAAGCTTGACGAGAATGGATGCAAGGTGAATATCGAGAACGAAGTGATGATGATCTTCGACAACCTCCGAAACGTGCTAGCTCGTGTTAATCGCACACGGAATAGGCTCTGTATCCTCAACCTTGATCAATCTCAACCGGAGTGTTGGCTCGCCAAGAGTGATGATGATTCATGGTTATGGCATGCTAGATTTGGACACTTTAACTTCTACACCTTGAAGAAGATGTCAAAGATGGAGATGGTATCCGGGATGCCATTTATCGACCATGTTGATCGAGTATGTGACGGGTGCTTGGTTGGAAAACAGCACTGCAGGCCGTTCCCTGCTCAGTCTACCTATCGTGCAAGTGATGCACTCGAGCTGCTCCATGGTGATCTATGTGGCCCTATCACCCCAGCAACTCATGCGGGAAAGAAGTATTTCTTCCTCGTGATAGACGACTACTCGAGATATATGTGGGTCGCTCTCTTATAATCTAAAGATGAGGCATTTGAAGCGTTCAAGAAGCTGAAGGCTGCAACGGAGATGGAACACAAGTTGAAGGTTTGCACTCTACGGACAGATCGCGACGGAGAATTTACGTCGAACGAATTCAACGATTACTGCGAGAAGATTGGCATAAAAAGGTTCCTCACGGCACCTTACACGCCGCAGCAGAACGGGGTCGTTGAAAGGCGCAATCGAACCGTCGTTGACATGGCAAGGAGTTTACTCAAGAGCAAGAACCTGCCGAGGACTTTTTGGGGAGAAGCTATCTCGACGGCGGTCTATCTTCTCAACCGGGCTCCAACGAAGGCGGTGATCGGCAAGACTCCGTATGAAGCAATTTACGGACGTAAGCCGAATGTGTCTCATCTACGCACGTTCGGGTGCGTGTCACATGTGAAGACGGCGGATCCGCACCTCTCAAAGCTTGCGGATCGTAGCATCAAGATGGTGTTCATCGGATACGAGAGGAGTTCCGGCACCAAGGCATACCGCTTCTACGATCCACAAACCAAGCGTCTACGAATTTCACGCGACGTCGTGTTTGAAGAAAACCAAGCGTGAAATTGGAGCGCCGCAGCCGACAATGCTCCAAACAGTAACATATTCACGGTTGAATTTCCAACTGATGATGATGCAGGGGAGGATGTCCAAGTGGTTGATAAGATGCCCAACCAAGGTGACCACAATGGTAGTAATCATCATGGTGCCGACGCCGCCGACGACGCGCATAGGTCGCAAGGAGATAGCGACAATGCCGCGCACGACAGAGGCGGAGATCTCGACGACAACATTGACAACGAGGCGCATAGTGACGACGACGACGACAATCAAGATGATGGTCACGGTCACGACGACTACGCCGATGACGCGGATGTCGATGACACACCAGGGTCTCAGCCGTCTTCCTCAAGTGCATCAACACCGACACAATTTGTGTCGCCTCCTTCGCAAGACACAACGGACTCCTTAGGGCCTCGTCGCTACAAGACCCTCAAGAAAGTCTGCAAGTACACAAAGCCAGTTACGCTCGAGTACTCCGGACTATGTCTGTTCGGAGTTGAGGAGCCGGCGAACTTCGTAGAGGCGAGCAGAAGTCCTAGCTGGACGCACGCCATGGATGAGGAGATGAAGGCAACTGAGAGCAATGGCACGTGGACCTTGGTAACCCGTCCTCCAAACCAAAAGGCGATAGGTTTGAAGTGGGTTTACAAGTTAAAGAAGGACACACAAGGTGCCATTGTGAAGTACAAGGCAAGACTCGTTGCAAAGGGCTACGTACAACGTCAAGGAGTTGACTATGATGAGGTGTTTGCACCGGTTGCTCGAATCGAGACAGTGAGAGTGCTCTTAGCTTTGGCAACACAAGAGGATTGGAAGGTTCATCATATGAATGTTAAATCCGCTTTCCTCAACGGCGATCTTACAGAAGAAGTGTACGTGGAACAACCCCTCGGCTACGAGAAGAAAGGCGAAGAAGGGAAAGTTTACAAGCTCAAGAATGCACTTTACGGGTTGAAGCAAGCGCCAAGAGCTTGGAACTCAAAGTTAGACCGAAGTCTGGTCTCGCTCGGGTTCAAGAGATGTCCCCTCGAGCACGCAGGCTATACAAAGAACTCAAAAGGCTCAAACCTGCTAGTTGGAGTTTATGTCGGCGATCTGATTATCACCGGAGATAGCGTACAAGAAATTGAACGTTTCAAGGCGCAAATGAAGAACAAGTTTAGCATGAGCGATCTGGGATTACTCAGCTATTACTTGGGCATCGAAGTGAAGCAAAGCTCCGGAGAGATTTCCCTATGTCAATCGGCTTATGCGGTCAAGTTATTGGAAAAGTGTGGCATGTCAGATTGCTACGAGACACAAGTTCCAATGGACCAACGTCACAAGTTGAGCAAGCGTAGCTCAAATCCGCCGGTGGACACCACAATGTATCGAAGCGTTGTGGACAACCTAAGATATTTGGTGCATACCCGACCTGACTTGGCTTATTCAGTCGGGATCGTGAGTCGTTTCATGGGGAATCCGACAACCGAACGCATGAGCGCGGTCAATCAAATCCTACGCTATGTGAAAGGCACAATTAATCTTGGCTGCACGTACAGAAAGGGAAAGGAAGGATTGGTCCTTCGTGGATATTCAGATAGCGACATGGCAGGTGATGTTGATGACTGAAAGAGCACAACGGGCATGGTTTTCTACCTTGGCCCGAATCCGATTAGCTGGAATTCTCAGAAGCAAAAGGTGGTGGCACTGTCTTCATGCGAGGCAGAATACATAGCGGCAAGCACGGCGGCTTGTCAAGCAGTGTGGCTGAGAAGACTCCTAGCTATTCTTGCAAAGCGGGAGGTGCAGAAGGTGTCACTGAAGATCGATAACCAAGCTGCAATCTCGTTGTGCAAAATCCGGTTCATCACGAAAGGAGCAAGCACATAGATATCCAGTTCCACCATATCCGGGAGTGCATTGAAGAAGGGTTGATCGAGGTTCAACATGTGAACACGAAAGACCAACTTGCCGATATTTTCACCAAGTCCCTCGGTCGACAGAAGTTCATCGAGATGAGGAGGAAAGTCGGAGTGCAAGAAGTGAAGTCAAGCAACAAGATTAAGGAGGTGAATGTAGAAGTTAATCATGTTGTTTCTTTAGGATTAGGAAAGAAAGCCAAACCGAGTCCTAGTAGTATTATGATTCCTAGTCCTAGTCTATTTCCATAGTCCCTTGTGGACGTGTATAAAAGACACCCTAGGGGTGTTGATTGTAACACCAGAAAAACGAAAAGCAATACAAAGCAAAGGCTCGACACGGGCCTTTAGCCATCAAATCCATCGATCAGTTTTATTCGTGTCGCTAGTTATGCAAGTTCCGTCAAGTAGCCGGCCGAAGCAAGAATCGTATAGGCACGCCTGTACAGCTGCATATGCACGTTCAAAAGCCAACACTTTAGGGGCACATGGCTTTTCAGTGATTAGCAAGTGAAGGTGGTGTGACCAAGGAAGAACACTTTATGAGCTGATTGCGCCAAGTATTGCAAATCTGAGGACTGACGCCGAAGGGCCACATTCTTGGCAAGCGATGAGGGTGGTGCCAGAACCACGGCTCCACAGGGAGAGTTACTAAACTAGGCTAGGTCAGTGACCGTGAACACGTCAGTGATGACGTGGACCCAAGCTAGCCCATCCATTGCCTCAGAGACCTTCCTAGATTCTTGAATCTCGACAGTCTTGGACCAAAGGGCCCAGCGCTGGAGTTGACTGATTCTCCATCAAGCCAGAACAGGGTGATCTGGCCATCTCCAAACGCAAAGTTTACTGTAACATCTGCTGGACCATGTGCTGTATGGTGAGATCGGCCCAGGTGCGCACAGCGTTGGTATGGTGCAGCCGCATCCACCTAACATGGTGTGCGTAACCAAGAAGTTTAAGATGCTAAGACCTCCATACTCATAGGGTACACAGACAACACTCCAACGACAAGACGGCGCCTGGCTGCCACTTTTTTGGTGCCCTTCTGGATGAGGGCACAATGGTGGCTCTCAATTGCCTTAAGCAGCTAGATCTTCAATGGAAACCACTGCATGTGAAACACTGAGAGAGTGGAGAGCATTGTCTTGGTGAGCTAACCGGCCGCCCCTGGTCACCATGCTTGTGTTCCAGGTTGGGAGCTTAGCTGGAGCCTGGAGGTCCTGCTTTCACCATTTCTCAATTGACAAATGCAGCCCAGGGTAGATGCAAGGCAAATGCTTCGCCGCACAAGGGAGGGGCTGGAGGACTAGCTGGGTGTTCTTCTCAGAGCACTTGCTCATATTAGTTGTGAGGCTGGAAGTAGCAGCACCAAGGTCTAGTGGATGTGGTGGCACACTTGCTCCAGGCCTCCAGCAGTGCATTCACCGCATCTGGGTCTGAAAAAGACCAGCACATCACCAGCATCTAGCTGACACCTGGTGACGGATGCCCACATGACCCAAAAGATTGGAACATGTTGGATGGTCCGGCTGTCTCGACTCTTGAATAAGGCACTTAGGACTTCAATAGCCAGAATGAATAGCACAGGGGACAGAGGGGTCTCCTTTCTGCAGACCCTGACCATGGATCTTACTCCCAGGGACTCTATTAAGGAGGATGCAGGAGCTTTGAACTAGCAAGAAGGATGGCCCCCTAGTTCCTCCAATGCGGCCCGAAACTGAGGTGTGGCAGCAGGTCCAACACAGAGGGCTGTGATACCGCCTCAAAGACTCTTGTTTGTATCCACTTTGAGCAAGATAGGAGGCGAGTTTTTAGTAGGCAAAGTTTTGGCAACAAGGTATAGTCATGCACTTCTGAGTTGCACCACAATTCTTTAGGCATGCATTCCTTACATTGCCACACTATGTCATAGACTCAACTTTATTTGCCAAACTTTGCCGTCCTTGTGATCATTTTGTTTGCCAGTCCTTGTAGCAGCCACATTTTACATGTGTTACTTGTGGCAATGCTAGGCATCAACCAAGCATTCCCTTTTTTGAGTAGTTAATATAGTGCAGAACATGAATTATCTGTATTTGGTCCAGACATACTATTTTAACAGGAACTAAACATGCAATTAATAGTTTTGACTGATGAGACTTGGAATTGTCCATAAGGCATGATTATCTTTTGTCAATGCTTTTCGGAAATATTCTGTTAGCGATGTAAGGAAAATGTTGTGGTCGAAAGTCTCCAACTGATCAGCTACCAGGTCATCTAGTTGCCCCTTTTCGCTATTACTCTTTTTATAACAAAGCAAAACCAGAAAGAGACTTATATTTTCTCAAGCATATTCCATTAATTGCGATGCCTGTACACTGGGTGATGTCATGCGGGTATTGTGTGTACCTAAAATACAAAGAGATGTACAGGAGCTTGAAATAGAATAATACATTTTGGTTAATGGAGGGATGCTAAAGACAAACGTCGTGTGATGTAGGATGGAGGGTGAGATTTGAGGGAGTGGCGTTAGGCAGTTCTCCATAGCATTTCCCAGTTCTCTTCACTACAGTTTCCTATCATGCGTGCTAAGTAACTACTGACTTCTGCCCTGGAAAAGCAAAAGTTGGTATATTGTCTTGAGGGCTGTTTGATTTTTTGTAGTGGGATGCCAGTAGTTCATGTGGTTTGGATGTCAATAATTCATTTTATTTACAGAAGAAAATGTTGATGACAATGATATAGGAATTATTTCTGTAGTCTTGTTAGTGTTCATTTTGAAATTTGTTCTTGTACCTATGCAGGTTTGAATAAGCGCACGACATCTGACGGACTGAGGGAAGCCTTCTCGAAATTCGGTCAGGTTACCGATGGTAAGTGGTTCTCAGCTCTGTAACTCATTCCTCTCTGTACTACTACTAAATCCAATTGTCACGATATTTGCAGCAAGAGTCATCACTGATAGAATATCTGGATACTCTAGAGGGTTTGGCTTTGTGAAATATGCAACCGTAGAAGAAGCTGCTGAGGGCATAAAAGGCATGGATGGAAAGGTGAGTCATTATATTGATCAGCTAATGCACTACCCGGATGATTCATGGTGTGGTAGAGGGAACACTTGTTCTTGTCCAAATAATGAAACATATGCATAATCGTGTCCACATGGGAACTCGGAAACAGTAGATCAGTTATTAGCTGACGTTTCTTACTTATCTTGGTCTAGGTGACACGAAACATTGTCTACACTGTTTCTTAGCAACTTTTAATCTACTCTTGTGACACTAGGCCCCCTTTTTTGTTGTAGTTCTTCGATGGTTGGGTGATATTTGCGGAGTACGCCAAGCAGAGAGAAGCCCAGCAGCCGCCGCAATCAGCGGGTACACAGTCATCTGGCTACCAATACCCTAGCTAGTTAGTTCTCTCGATCAGAAATGGCTTGTTCTCAATTTATATGCTACCAATTGGAAGTTGATTTCCAAAAAATTGTCGAGGAAGGGATAAAATCTAGTGTTGGTCGCTTGAACTATTCCGGTACGGTTATGGAATTGATCATAGTTTCACTTGTATACGTCTGTGTAACTGTAACATTTGCCACTAGCTATAATTTAAACTTCGTTACAGATACGATCAGTGTCCAACAGTGAACTGCCATATACATGTACTCCCTCGTTCCTAAATATAAGTCTTTTTAAAGGTTTTACTAAAGGACCATACGTATGTATATAAACATACTTTACAGTGTAGATTCACTCATTTAACTCCGTATGTAGTCTACTAGTCAAATCTCTAAAAAAAAACTTATACTGTATTTAGGAACGGAGGGAGTAGGTATGCATGATGTTTATCTATACTTGTACTAAAAAAATACTCCCTCTGCACTGAAATACTTGTAGCTGGGGAAACTAGTACTGGTTCCCCCAACTACAAGTATTTCGGTACAAAGGGAGTAATAGATTGGTGTTAATAACAATTCATCGAGAATGTAAATGATATACATCTAACTATCAGCTGTCCAGGGAGAACTAGTACTCCCTCGGTCCACAAGTTTTGTTGTGGATTTAGTTCAGGAAGAAGCATCGCAAATGCCATGTTCTACAATCAGATGCCATGTTCTACAATCCTAATTTTCTAGCAGTACTTGTTTATTGTAGACACACAACAATCTGGTTCGTGAGGATAAAATTACTTACCTTCTCCGTTCCAATTTTTTTTGAGGCAGCTCTGTGCAAAAATGCCTTTTGGAGCTCGGGCTCCATGTATTGGTACAAAATCAATATTAATGCGGCGTTTGGATTCCCTCCGCTCCGCGCCGGAGCGGAGTGGAGTCCAGTTAAATTTTTTGGAGCTGGTCCAAGCTGGCTCCGCGGAGCGGAGCATTGCCGAACAGTGCCTAAGTTAGTCTGGCTCCGGAGGTGGTTCGTTCTTACAGTCCGAGATCCATTGCATGGTGACAGTGAGTTGAAGAGTGTTTTGCTTGCTTGATATCCATTGCGTTTTTTTTGAGTCTGTGACATCCATTGCATGGTGACAGTGGGTTAGAAGAATGTCTTGCTTGATGAGATATAAGACGCTGGCTTCGTTCACCTGAGTATCTTGGAAAACTATTCTGTTGCAACCCGCCCACTCCCCTCCCCACTGGATTTTTTTTTTGAGATTCACTGGGCTTTCTTGTTTTTTAGGGGTAAAGGACACTTTATTGACTAATAGGGAAGTTCAAAGGAATAGCAAAAGGGTCCGTGGATAGCCTAGCCATAAGTGGCGACCCTGGTTAAGAGAAACTGAGAATTTAACCAAGCTATGAGCTTCTTTGTTTATGTCCCTACCTTTGAAGATGGTACCACATCATTGTTTATTTGCTTCGTTGGTTGGTGAGTAGGGGATTAATAAGTTAATCGATCATTTAATCAATTAATCAGACGATTTATGAGTTAATCGGCTACATCTTGATCCTATGAGTAGGGATTAATCAATAAGTTAACTGATTAATCGAACGAATTCTTAAACAGGGTACCACATGCTTAAAAAAGCTGTTGATTTGCATTGATCTCTTGAGTTATTACGCAGTTCTTCCCTCGTGAACCATGCTTTATATCATTGACAACACTCTTACTATCACATGAGATGACAATTCTTCCCAGATCCAGGTCTTGACAAGTGCTTGCGCTTCTCGACATGCTAGTGTTTCAAGACAGCTCGGGTCATTAATTCCTTGAAAGACCATCATTGAGGACCCTAAGTAAAGGCCCTTATCATCACGGCATACATCAGAGGATGCGCCCATGAATCTATCTTGGGAGAGCCCTCCATCCACATTGATCTCAAACATCTCTGATGGAGGAGGCGTCCAAACCTGGTACTCCTGAACATTTGTTGCAGGAGTAGGTCTCATCGGTCTAGTGGCATTTTTTTAAACAGTGGCAAAAGACTTGCTTCATATATTAATAAAGAAGGAAAGTTTTACGGAACAAGTTAATGGCTCCACGTCGTAGCCCGCCCAACAACAAAAGAAATAACAACTACTCTCGCGGCATGATGATACATGGGTGTCTAGCTCCTGCCGTGACCCAAAGCTTTGCTTCATCTTGAATAAGTTTTAGGATGTAGAAGGGCGGCGTTGATTTCTTCCTAAAAACTCTAGCGTTTCTCTCGTTTCAAATAACCCAACTAACAAGCATAGTCAGGAAAGCCATGGCCTTCCGGTTCACTGTGTTGGGCTTCAACATGTTCGTCCACCAATACTTGACGCTATGCTCAGCCGGTCATTGATGGGTCTCTAGTGGCATTCTTCATGCTCTCCAATTCAGCAATGAAGCGCCGAACGAACATATGTGTGGCAAGAGGACCATGGAAAATAGACTCATGGATGGCCTTCCGCCTTGCTGTTCATATAGCCCAAAGAGTCACCGTGAGGGTGACAAGCTTCATGTGATAACGTATCCATCATCCCAAATAGCCACTGTTTTGACGCTTGTGTCTGTCATAGCAATTAAGTGCCCAGCTAGATCACCATCGACCAAAGCCCAGACACACGTCGATGTCATGCACTCGAGTAGGGAATGACGCCACGAGTCTGTCGCTCCACACAACTGACAGCTATCAGATGGTGACATATACTCCCTCTGTCCCGAAATATATGACGCTGGGGAGTTTTAAGACATCCTCTCAAAATCGTCCAAAAGACATGTCTACCCCTTAGATCCATTACAGGGGCGAATCGTTACAATAAAAAAAAGGAATCGTACAACAATTTTGAATTGCCCCCCACCTCCATCGCCCCCACCTCCAACGCCCCCACCTCCAGCGCCGCCCACCTCCAACGCCCACCTCCGCCTAACAGATCCCCTCCCATCTCGCCGCCCAGTATATCCCTCTCCCATCTCGCGAGCGCCGTGTTGCAGATCGCCTCTCCCTGTGCCGGAGAGGACCTGGCCAGCGCCAAGCCACCTCCTGTCCTTGAGGTTTCCTGGCCAACGCCCTGCTGCAGATCGCCTCCACCTTCCTAGGGCCTCGCCAGCTCCAGGTACCGCATTTCACCGCCGGCTCCACGTCCTGCTCACGGGCAATTCAGTAGCATGATGTTGAGGCTGTATCAACAAATCTTAGCATCACAAAAATTAGTACTGGAGCATGATGTTGGAGTAGTTGCATGATGTTGGAGCATGACAAAAATCAGTGCATTACTACTCCATAGGAAGTACTGGAGTAACATGATGTGGAGTATGGTTACATGATGCAGTGCTACAGGAACAAAATCACTTTTACTCAGTGGAGTATAACATCATCCAACATCATTTTCATGACAGGAGTACAGTTACATGATGTTGGAGTACTACAGTTCTTGATGTTGCATGAACTTACATTGTGGCAGTATCTGAACAGGCTCCAGGTCCAGCAGGTCCAACTCAATGGTCCAGAAGAGGTAGCAGCTGAAAAAGCAGAGACATAATCAGGGCAAAGGCATGTAGTTTGATCTCAATTGTACTCCAGCCCAAGAAGAAGACATACTCCAAGATGATATCAACATGGAAGAAGAAGAAGAGGGCATTGATCCCGGTCATGATGCAGTCAGTGTCGAGCAAGGTACATATCCAATGCTGGTCTATGGCGTATTAACATGAACTGGATTAGTTTGAAGCCTGAACTCATTTACACTTGACTATGCAAATCCAATGCTGGTATGTGGCGTTAGTCAATGAACGACATAGTGTCAATGCTGGTCTGTTTTGTTTCTATTCATCCCGTTGGCTATGTAGCATGATTCTGGTACCATTTGGAGAGTAGAATTTCAGACGTTTCCCGTTGGCTATGTAGCATGATTCTGGTCTACAGAAAATATTTTTTACAAAGACCTTGGCTAAGTTGGAAGAAATGCAACGCTTTCAGTATTAAAGAGAAAACTGAATATATCTAAAAGGTACTACTGCTTTGAAAAAGTATTGCAGCTGCAAATATCTTTTATGTTAAGAATCTTGAGATGGCATTTCTCTGCAGTGTTTCGCTTGTTAAAAATATTTGCTATACAGTTTTTTCTGGGAAGTATTTTCTTGTTGTAATATTCATTTGATCATTTGATCATTTCAGTGGGACTAATATTTTTTCTTGGCTGTTGCAGTTGTTGAGCAAGGAGTTACAAAAAGGAAAACCCTCAGCGACCAGGAAAAATATGATGCTTATGTAGCACTGCATACATTGTGTATGAGTAGAGGCGGAAAGTTCAAGAGAAATGACAAGAAAGACGTTGCACAATTTTTTAAGGTAGATGTGAGGAGTATACAAAGAGTTTGGCAGAAGGCCATGAAGCAAATTGCAGATGGTTTGGAGGTAGATGTTTCCAACCAAAAAAAGGGAAGATGTGGAAGAAAGCCAAAGAACATCAACCTAGAGCGGATCCCAACAATACCACTGAACAAGAGGTAGACTATAAGATCACTAGCTTGGCAACTGGGTTGCAGCCCTAGCACATTTCATAGGAAGTTCAAGCTGAAGCTCATAAAGAGACATACAAATACCGTGAAGCCTGTTCTGAAGGACAAGAATAAGATTAGTAGGATGAAATTCTGCTTGTCAATGCTTGATGAGACAACAATAGAAACACCAAGGTTTAAATTCAAATCTATGCACAACATTGTCCATATTGACGAGAAATGGTTTTATATGACAAAGAGAAACAGGAACTATTATCTCTTGGATGGGGAGGAAGAGCCTACAAGAACTATACTAAGCAGCAACTGTATTGGAAAAATCATGTTCTTGACGGTAGTTGCTAGGCCAAGATGGGATAGTGAAGGAAATGTGATGTTCTCTGGGAAAATTGGTATTTGGCCATTCGTGAAAGAAGTTCCAGCTCAGAGGAAAAGTAATAATAGACCTAGAGGCACAATAGAGACAAAATCAATAAAAGTCGACAGAAAGGTGATGCGGGAATTCTTGATAGAGAACGTCTTGGCAGCAATACAAGTTGTTTGGCCTGAAAGTGATGTTGGCAGACAATCTATATATAACATGACAATGCCAAGCTCCACATACTACCTACTGACCCGGAATTTTTAGAAGCCGTTTCAAGAACTGGAATGGACGTCAGAATAATACAATAACCCTCCAACAGTCCTGATTTGAATGCGCTTGACCTTGGGTTTTTCAACTCATTGCAATCTGTGACAGATTGCGTGAGCCCTAAAACACTTCAAGATCTAATTAATGGAGTGTTAGAGGAATTTGAAGACTACGAGGTTTACAAACTGAAAAGATTTTTCCTATCTCTACAGGCTTGCATGATAGAGATCTTGAACAATGCTGGTGGCAATGAGTATAAAATACCCCATGCGAACAAAGAAAGGCTGGAGAATCTTGGAATTCTACCTCTACGGCTTTCATGCCCTCGAGAGGTGTATGCAAATGCCCTACACAATTTAGGGCTAATGGAGAGAGTTCACTAGTGCTTAACATGACGCTTGTTCAGATGCTTGAGGAGTGAGATGAGGCTTGTTGAGATGCTTGAGGAGTGAGATGAGGCTTGTTCAGATGCTTGAGATGAGGCTTGTTGAGATGCTTGAGGAGTGAGATGCGCTTGTTCAGATGCTTGAGGAGTGAGATGAGGCTTGTTCAGATGCTTGAGATGAGGCTTGTTCAGATGCTTGAGGAGTGAGATGAGGCTTGTTGAGATGCTTGAGGAGTGAGATGACGCTTGTTCAGATGCTTGAGGAGTGAGATGAGGCTTGTTCAGATGCTTGAGATGAGGCTTGTTCAGATGCTTGAGGAGTGAGATGAGGCTTGTTGAGATGCTTGAGGAGTGAGATGAGGCTTGTTCAGATGCTTGAGATGAGGCTTGTTGAGATGCTTGAGGAGTGAGATGAGGCTTGTTGAGATGCTTGAGGAGTGAGATGAGGCTTGTTGAGATGCTTGATGAGTGAGATGAGTCTTGTTGTGATCATTTGTATTCCTTGTTGTATTTTGTGATGAGACATTCTCTTGTTGTGTTGCATCCTTGTGATTATGAGCTCATGTGGAGTATGATCATTTGAACCCCTCGTGTGTATAACACCTTGTTTGTATGATAAGTTTTTGAATTTTCTCATTTTTATGATCATTTGGACTCTTCAAGTTTAATTTCAATTTTAATTAAAGAAATTCTTCTAGTTTAATTTTAATTAAAGAAAATTAAAATAATGGAGGGCACAAGAGGGGTACTTGGAAATAAGAGAAGAGAAAAGAAGGAACTAAGCTACTCTTACACTACTCCAAAACAGGTGTACAACTACTGTTGTAAGGAGACAAGAGAGGAGTACTGCTCCAACAAAATGGTTGGTTTCTTTGTGTTCCTGGGCATGCAGCAAATTGGGAGCGAAGAGCTAAGCTAAGCTCAAAAATTAACATGCACCATTCATATCAATCCTTGCTGCAACGACGATGGAATCACAAGGACAAGAGAGGGGTGCAAGCGTACCCGGTAGCCGACGATGCCGTGGAGGCTGCTGGGAAGAAGTCAAAGAAGAACCTGGATTGATTCATTGCAAATCGACCCAACAACAAATAATCATTTTCTGCATGCCCAACACCTGGGAAGAAGTCGAAGAAGAACCTAGAACTTGGAGTATTTACAAACTTTAGGCTAGCTAGCCATGAAATGTGAAAAGTTGCTGACATTTCTAAAGGAACATACTTTTGTTTGCGTGCCTCGAGGCCCAAGGTGGGGAAGGAACTGAATCCGCAGTCTTTGCCGCCGGTGTAGAACCACTGGAAGAAGCCCCAGCTGAAGCTCATCGCGAAAAACTTGCCCAGCGTCTTCACCTGCAACTTACATGCAACAGCAATCCAGTCGAGTCGAGTGCAACAATCTGTAATTAATTAAATTGGCAAGCATGCAAATTCAGACACGAACTGTACAAATTTAGTTATGGACAATCATACTTGACAAGCTTTGCACCCTGCGGTGTGTGGAAGCTATCGATGGGGTGGCAACCAGCCGGGGCGGTCGCCACCACCCCTGGTGCCTCGCCCACCACCCCTGGTGCCTCGCCCACCACGCCTCCGCCACAGTGCATGCGCCGTGCAGCGCGAAGAAGGCCGTCGCCTCCCCGATGGGCGGCCGCACCATGTCCTCCCCGGTGGGTAGAACATGAGCTCGTGCACCAGCCCGGACACCACGAACGCCGCGAGCACCCCGGCGGCCGGGCCCAGGCGCGCGCGCACGGGGCGGTACACGCCCGACCGGAGCACGACGGGCACCGACAGGTTCCAGCGCCGGCCCCAGAAGTCCCACAGCGACGCCGACAGGTACGGCCGGTCGAACTGCGACTCCAGACCCATGCCCAGCACCAGCAGCGCGCGCTGGACCCTCCTGCTAGCAGCCTCTCCACCAACCTCCCACCAACCTTCTTGCAAGCCACGCTGCTCGCCTGATCTGCCCCAGCTTCCTTGTCCCCGATTCAAGATGAGGAAGAAACGAGGTGCCCTTCCTGCTAGTAGTCTTGCTCCACTAGCACTGTCCGCCATCTACTCCGTCGAGGAAGAAGCTCGTCGTCGGCGCCTAAAAAATCAAACTTTTGACCAGGGTGAGCAGTGGGAGGAAACGGGGTGCGCGGTGGGAGGAAACGGGGTGCGCGGTGGTTGGGGGAAAGGAAGGCGACGAGAGGCCGGTGACAACTAAGAGGAGAGGACAGCGACGACGGCGAGGGAAGGCCGGCGACGGCGTGGATCTGGAGGGGAGCGACAGGGGGTGGGTGAGAGGGGAACGAGAGTGAGCCAGAGGCGGTCGAGGGGAATGAGAGAGCGAGCGGTGGTGGGAGGGCATTTCTGAAAAGTGGAAAATGTTGGTAGTGTTACAAAATTTACACATCAAATCCTTTAACGTCATATATTTTGGCACGTAGGGAGTATCATTGATGCGAGACGTCTTCAGTTCGAATAGAATGTTTTGCCAGCCTCCATTTTTTTTGCATAACTTTCCTGGGACGTCCACCTGCCAGAGCTGCTTCCATCCATTCTCAACAAAAAAGTTATTCCACATGCCAGAACTAGGCTACTGGACAAAGAGAATGCACTACGTGATAGAAAATAATAATAATAATAATAATAATTGCTCATTAATGAACTACAGGAAATAAAAAAATTGAAAATAAATAAATATTGCTTTTGTTTGTTATGGGAAGAAAGTAAAAACTAACGCCCAATAAAAATGCAAAAAATCGCAAATAGAAAAAAGGCCGATTTTTTTGTTACCAATGTTTCCATTTCCTCATGAGTTTGCAACTTGCACGAAAAGGCTTTGGGGTAGTAGAAAATTAAGGGTGGACTTGCAACTGAAAAAAAGATTGAGCCCAGTTGCATATGAGTATGAACTTGCAACTAAGGCAAATAAAAAAGACTGCACCCTCAATTGCATGTCAAGTGTACTTTCATTAGAAAAAAAATAGTTTGGCCCAACTATGAGTTGAGGGTGGACTTCCAAGCCAAGTCCAGTTATGCAAAAATAGTTTGGCCGAGCTGTGAGTTTGGTGCGATTCGCGACTAGGACAAAAAATGGTCAAAAAAGGCTCAGTTGTATGTCAATGATGGACTTCCAACTGACGCAAAAACGAGTCTGGACAGGTTACATGTCAAGAGTGGGCTTGTAAACAAGACCAAAATATATGGATGGTCCCAATTGCATGTCGATGGTGAACTTGTAACTCGGACAAAAATCAGCAGAGACTAGAAAATGCGTGTCAACGGTGGACTTGCAACCGAGAAAATAAGGTTGGTCCCTAGTTATGGATCGATGTATACTTGCAACTGAGATTTTTTTGCCAGCGCCATATGCAGAGTAAATGATGGGCTTGCAACTGAGACAAAAAGGGTAAAAAAAGCCCATGTTGCATGTTGATGGTGGACTTGCAACTAAGAAAAAAGGGTTTTGATCAATTGCACGTCAAAGGTGAACTTATGACAGTGAAAAAAGGGTCTGCGGCTAGTTGCATGTTGAGGATGGACTTGCAACTAAAGAAGAACAAGTCGAGCCCAGCTGCGAATAGAGGATTGGCTTGCAACCGAGGCAAAAAAAAGAGTAGGTAAAGGTGAAAAAAGCAAGGACCAATTATGGAGTCATGGGAAGACTTATGACTGAGACAACAATAGGGCAAAAAAGGGGCCGGTTGCATGTTAAGGTTGGACTTGAGACTAGGGAAAAAGAGGGTAAAAGGCTCGTTGCATGTTGACTTGCAACATGTGTAAGAAAAGTTTTGGGTAGGTTGCATGTCGATGATGGACATGCAATCTTTAAAAAAAGTTAAACCTAGTTATGGGTTGAGGATGGACTTGCAGCCGAGAGCAACGTCGATGATGGATTTGCAACCAAGTCAAAAGAAGGTCGAGCCCACAAAATACTTGTCGGGGGTGGGCTTGCAACTAAGGGGTAAAAAGTCGAGCCCGTTAATGCATTTGTATGTAGGACAAAAGAAAAACCATACGGCGATTGTGCGTCGATGGCGAACTTGCAACCAAGACAAAAATAAGAGACCAAACTCGGTTTAGAGTTGTTGGTGCACTTGCAACTAAGACAAAAAAAGTAGTTGTGTCATTGAGAGGGGGGGGGGGGGGTAGAAAAATGATCAAAACCCAGTTGCAACTCCCTTTGACCTCACGTTGCTCCTAAAAAAGAAAGAAAGTTGTGCGTACAAAGTTGATTTGTCCAAGGCATATGACACGGTGAACTTGGAATTCCTAAGGCGGATGATGCAACACCTAGGCTTTGATGACCGATGGGTGCACGCGATGATGATGTGCGAGACCTCAGTGACATACAATCTTAGAGTAAATGGAGCCAACTCACATCCGTTCACCCCGTTATGAGATCACTAGAAGGGATGTCTAGAGGGGAGGGAGAGTGAATAGACTACTTGACAAATTAAAACCTAGCCTTTTCCCAATTTTAATAGTTGGCACATTTTAGCATTTATAGCAAGTCATACACACCCCATACATGCAAGTCTACAAGTATAGCATCGAAAAGTAAAGACATGCCCATGTAAAATAAGGAGTAGAGTTTAGGAAGATCAGACGCAAAGAAGGACACTGTGATTTTTGGCGTGGTTCCGATAGGTGGTGCTATCATATATCTACGCTAGTGGAGGCTTCAATCCACGAAGGGTAATGACTGCGAGAGTCCATGGAGGGCTCCACCCACAAGGGGTCCATGAAGAAGCAACCTTGTCTATTCCACCATGGCTTACGTCCATAAAGGACTAGCCTCACTTGAGGTAGATCTTCACGAAGTAGGCGATCTCCTTGCCTGCACAAACTTCTTGGTTCAACTCAACAATAGAAAGTAGGAGGCTCCCAAGTGACACCTAACCAATCTAGGAGGCACCACCCTCCAAAAGGTAATAGGTGTGCTAGTACAATGAACTCCTTACTCTTGTGCTTCAAGAGATAGTCTTCTCAACACTCATTCACTCTCTCACAGATTTGGCATGGGTAGAATATATTGATTGGGTGGAAAGCAACTTGGGGAGGCTACATATGAAGTTTCAAATGGATGGATTGGAATATGTTGATCTCAACACATGAGTAGGTGGCTCTCTCTCTTAAAAAAATGGATATGGCAAGTGTATGTGTTCTAAGTGCTTCCTTTTCGAATGGGAGGTGGTGGATGGGTATATATAGGCATCTACAAAAATCCAACCGTTACAACATTATTGCACAACTCGGTGAAACCGAAGTGAATCTTGGTGGCACTGATTTGCACAAAATGTGGCAACTTTTGAATTTTCAGTGAGACCGATATAGGAATCTCGGTGGTACCGATATGGTGACCTTGGGCAGTTTCCAAATCTTGGTGAGGCCGATTCTAAGACTCGGAATTTCTGATTCTTGAAAGCGATAAACCTGAAAGTTGTCCACTAATTTTAGATGGCACCGAATGGAATGTTGGTGGTACCGGGATTCTAGGGTTTGGCAAAGGTCCCGTCTCTGGAAAAATCGGTAGGGTCGAGTGGAAAATATTGGTGGCATCGATTTTGATGTTTAGGCTTTTGGACACAGAATTTTGTGGGAGAATGGATCATTAGTTTTGGTGGCTATCTCTAAGCACTTGAGCAACCAATTCATCATAGATACCTCACCCCTTTGAATAGTATTGCCTTTCCTATGGACTCAAATGTGATTTCTCACAAATATAAAATGGAGAGTCTTATAGCTTGAAGCTTGGCCAATCCTATTCCTTTCCTTCCTTAGGGCTTCTCCACACAATCCTTAGCCAATGCATCTTTGTGGACTCTATCTGAAATATACTAGGTAAAAGTGTTAGTCCAAGAGACAATGTATGTTGTCATGAATTATCAAAACCACCAGGGGAGCATATTTGCTCTCAATCTACCCCTTTTTGGTAACCGATGACAACATACAATCAAAGCTTCAAATAAAGATAAGCAGTAGAATATGACAACTTTGAAGGCGGCGACCGAACCTTTACAAACAAGGTTGGGGCAATCTCCACAATTGAATTGGAGGCTCCCAACGAGACTGCGAAGCTTCACTAGAATGGAATATGGATTCGAGGTGACCTCAACCGTTTAGGGTGCTCAAACACCCAAGAGTAACAAGATCCGCGAGGGGTTGATGGGGGAAAACAAATTTCTCTTGGTGGAAGTGTAGATCAAGGCCCTCTCAAGCAAACCCTAGAGTATCAACAAGTTTTGTTGGCTAGGGAGAGTGATCAGGCGAAAATTGAGCTTGGATAAACAATGGAGCTTAGGGTTAGAAAAGGTGAAGTCCTCACGGAAGAAGAACCCCTTTATATAGTGGGGGAACGAATCCAACCGTTACCCACTTGCTCTGCCCGCACCAAAGCAGTACTACTGATCCAGGGAGCGGTACTACCGATGATAAGAGGTAGTACCGCTGCAGAGAGGGGTGGTACTACCGCTATGGCAGATGGCAGCAACCACAGAGGAAGGCAGGTGCCGATAGTACGGTCGGAGCTGTACTACTGCTGCCAGGAGCGGTACTACCGCTCATAAGAGGTAGTACCGCTTCCTATATCCGCTCAGGATATGTTGCAGACCTGGCCCAAAAGTACCGAGGGATTCTGGCACAGTGGTAACAAGCGGTACTACCGCCCTGCACTACTACTCCAGAAACCGGTCAGTCCGACACGAAAAGTGTTGAGACCCACGGGCAGTGATACGTCCATTTTGCATCATGCTTTCATGTTGATATTTATCCCTTTATGGGCTGTTATATTACCTTGTGGTACCATACTTATGCCTTTTCTCTCTTATTTTGCAAGGTTTATTTGAAGAGGGAGAATACCGGTAGCTGGAATTCTGGACTGGAAAAGGAGCAAGTCTGAGTCCTCTATTCTGCACAACTCCAATTGCCCTGAAAATGAATGTGGAATTTTTTGGGAATATATAAAAAATACTGGGCGAAAGAAGTACTAGAGGGGAGCTACCAGGGCCCCACAAGCCTGGTAGTCGCCACCCCCTAGTGGCGGCTACATGGCTTGTGGGCTCCCTGACGGCCCACTGGCCCCCCTCTTTTGCTATATGGAGGGTTTCGTTCCAGAAAAAATCAAGGTGGAGCTTTTTCGTGGGTTCTCCGCCGCCACGAGGCGGAACTTGAGCAGATCCAATCTAGAGCTCCGGCAGGACGATCCTGCTGGGGAAACTTCCCTCCCAGAGGGGGAAATCGTCGCCATCGTCATCACCAACACTCCTCTCGTCGGAGGGGAGTCATCTCCATCAACATCTTCATCAGCACCATCTCCTCTCCAAACCCTAGTTCATCTCTTGTAACCAATCTCCGTCTCGCGACTCCGATTGGCACTTGTAAGGTTGCTAGTAGTGTTGATTACTCTTTGTAGTTGATGCTAGTTGGATTACTTGGTGGAAGAGTTTATGTTCAGATCCTTGATGCTACTCATTACACCTATGATCATGATTATGATTATGCTTTGTGAGTAGTTACTTTTGTTCCTGAGGACATGGGATAAGTCATGCTGATAATAGTCATGTGAATTTGGTATTCGTTCGCTATTTTGATATGCTGTATGTTGTCTTTTCCTCTAGTGGTGTTATGTGAACGTCGACTACATAACACTTCACCATGTTTGGGCCTAGAGGAAGGCATTGGGGAGTAGTAAGTAGATGATGGGTTGCTGGAGTGACAGAAGCTTAAACCCCAGTCTATGCGTTGCTTCATAAGGGGCTGATTTGGATCCACTAGTTTAATGCTATGGTTAGACGTTGTCTTAATTCTTCTTTCGTAGTTGCGGATGCTTGCGAGAGGGGTTAATCATAAGTGGGATGCTTGTCCAAGTAAGGGAAGTACCCAAGCGCCGGTCCACCCACATATCAAACTATCAAAGTAACGAACGCGAATTACGTGAACATGATGAAACTAGCATGACAGAAATTCCCGTGTGTCCGCAGGAGCGTTTTTCCTCCTATAAGACTTTGTTCAGGCTTGTCCCTTGCTACAAAAGGGATTGGGCCACTTTGCTGCACCGTTGCTACTACTTGTTACTTGTTACTTTTCGCTTGCTACGTTTCACCTCACTACACCATCACTTGTTACCGCTACTTTTAGTGCTTGCAGTTATTACCTTGCTGAAAACCGTTTATCAGAGCCTTCTGCTCCTCGTTGGGTTCGACACTCTTACTTATCGAAAGGACTACGATTGATCCCCTATACTTGTGGGTCATCAAGACTCTTTTCTGGCGTCGTTGCCGGGGAGTGAAGCGCCTTTGGTAAGTGGAATTTGGTAAGGAAACATTTATATACTGTGCTGAAATTAATTGTCACTTGTCACTATGGAAACTGTTCCTTTGAGGAGTTTGTTCGGGGTATCTTCACCACGAATGGAAGCACGAGGAGTTGTTCCTCAACCTGAGGTACCTAATGAAAATATCTTTTATGAAATTCCTTCGGGTATGCTTGAGAAACTGCTGGCTAATCCTTTTACAGGAGATGGATATTCATATCCAGACTTGCATCTGATCTATGTAGATGAAGTTTGTGGTTTATTTAAGTTTGAAGGTTTTCCCGTGTGGGGACCCCGACTAGCAAGTCGAGTTCGCCGTGCCCAGTGACCCCAAGGATCAATGTTCACTGAACACATATACTGAATAATAGAGTCTTACATCCAAGTACCAAATTATTACATCAAATGACTAGAAGGTCGGGTACAAGAGCAAGGCCTAAAGCCAAATAAAACAGATAAATCGAGTAGCGGAAACTCGTAAGGGCTAAGCGGTGCCCATGCCATCGAGCCTACACTGACAGGAATTCTGACTCGGAAGCGTCCTAGATCGCAGGTCCGTCTCCGACGTCGTACTCATCGCCAAACTCCGGTCCTTCCATGTCTGGTCAATAACATAACCAGTGGCAAGCCAATGAGTACTTTGAATGTACTCGCAAACAGCCCATGACATATATATGGTAATGAATAACAGTAACATGTATCTTTAGTGGAATGCAATGTGGTGGCATGATCAGGTATATGCAACAAGTTAAAGAATTACTTTTGAAGAACAGGTTACGGATATTGACATATCTGTCAAGGGTTGAACACACCGGGTTCACCCTGTATGCCAAGTCTTCAGACTTGTCATAACCTCAATGTATTAATGAGGGCTAAACCATCCGGGTTTACCCTATATGTCAAGTCACCGAACTTGATCATATTATTGTGATTATCATAACAACACCTTTTTAACACCACGCACACACACTTGGTTTATGCGGAAACTCAGGACGTAGTTTAAGCAGCACCACCCAACTGTCCTTGACCGTGGACACATCTATTCGAATAGTTTACACTCTGCAGAGGCAGTACGCTGGACCCACGAGAAACGGAATACTTCCGTGTCATCCACGACTCGCGGTATATCACATATACCCGAGGTAAGTATCCGATCATCATCTTTCCCCTAGCGATACTAGACAGAGAGATCCACTCGATTGGTACCCAGCCCACATGTTGTACGTCTTAAGAGCACCGACTCTGGACTGTATCAACCATGCAGGGACCAACGGTGTGCCTGGAACTCATAATAATGGCATAGTCGTCCTACCTGGCACGACCCCATCACGAGAGTGACACCGATCACTCCCGCCACTAGTAATGTGGCTCTTTGCTAGCACTGACCAGAGTAATCAACAAAGCCCCGTCCCATAAAGGGGTATCGTGGTCGTACTGGGTAAGGTTGGGACGGTCGACACATCATAAATCTAATCCATTTCCGAAACCATACTCACACCAAAATCACCGATGCATCACTTCACCAAAAGTGATCACCAACTCATTATCACCCTCGGGCATTAGTGGCACCCGACGGGGTTTTCATAAACTTTTTATTTAACTCATCATCATGCTCATGATAAGATGCTCTATTATTACTTGTCAACATGATAATATCATGACCCTCACGGGGTCGGGTCAAGCTCAATGCAGTGATTCTACTCTACTAGCCAACATGACAGTAGCATGATCCTCGTAGATGGTAAGATCAAGCTCATCATTTTTTTGCTCCGAGGAGCCATGTGAATATCACTACTATAAATGCAAGTGCTTCGAAGAAGCCTTCGGTACCATCTCATCAATGATGTACCGGCATCGTGATCACATGCAACGGAAAATACTTGCTATTTTAGCATGCATCATTTTATTTACTTAAGTCATGGCAAAATGGCATGCTTGCCTTGGTCAGCTAGGTATCCGGGGTCTTCGAGGTCTTCCGCTCCGGATCCTCCGTCACTCGGTAACTCTACCGTCGAGAAAGGAATAAATAAATACTAGATCTCACTAAAACAGATCACAAAGTGCTTTTAAAAATGTTGCAAGGCTTGAATAAATTCAGGATATTATTTTGAAAAATGTTTCCTATTGTTTTATTAGCTAAACATATTTATTTAAAAGTAAACAGAAGCAAACAAGTGCTTTTTAATATCATTTTATTATACCAAAATAGTTTCTGTTATTGATAAATGTCAACTATTACAGAATCAAATACTACTCATTTTTAGAAAAATACTGGTGGAAGAATTATATTTTTCTACTCGCTAAATCTTTTTATAAAAATCATTTAGTTTGCTAGATTAAAACAAAAGAAAAAGGCCAAGGGAAACAGATCCAGCCGGCCCAGCCAGCAGACCTGGCCACCAGGCACGCGCGGGCCAGGTTCAAACCTGACCTGCGGGCCCGTGGGGTGAGCGTCAGCGGCTGCGCGCGCTGGCTGCCCCAGGACACCGACAGGTGGGCTCCACCTGTCGGGTCCTTCTCCTATCTCCAGCTAGAGAGGTGGAGATGGACGCCGGTGAGGCTGCCGTTGTCCTCAGGCCTAGCTAGGAACAGGAACGGGTTCCTCGTGCCTCCGCCTACCTGCTCATGGTCGGGACGTCACCAGAGGTGGTCTGGGTCGCCGGCGACGAGGTGCTCGTGGCGGAAGGGTTTCGGGTTCGTGTTGAACTAGGGGTTAGGGGTATGGATTTGCTCGGGAGAGTTGGGGGAAACGTTCCTGGTGTCGAGGGGAGTGTAATGAGAGGTCGGGCAGCGCAGGAGCCGACGTGTAGCCGGAGATCGACCGGAGCTCCGAGGCGGAGGGGCCTCAGTCGATCTCGAGCACCGGGGCTCTGCGAGCTCGATTGGGTGGCTAGGGGGTGTCTACTGTTGGTGCTGAAGCTGCTTGGAGGGTGCTGGAGTGCCGGGGGGGGGGGGTCTATTTATAGGCCAACGACAGTGACCTGACTCGGGCACGCCGGTGACTCACCGTGGCACGCGTGCAAGCACAGTGAGGTGCTGGCCGCGAAACCACGGGTTCGGGACGTGGTTTAGGGCCTCCTGGTGCAACGGCCGCAGAGGGAAAGCGAGTGGGGACGAGTTGCAGCGACCGTGCATGCTCGGCCGCGTCGGGCGCGCACGGGCACGCGTCGCCTGAGCTCTTGCGCGAGGGGGAGAGGGTCCCTGGGTGCATTGAGGGGCTGTCGGGGGAGTGCTTGGACATAACTGGGGGGCTGGGACCGGCCGGAGCGTCGGCCCCTTGCGGGTGGCTCTCTGCAGCGCGCCCAGAGCGCAGTTTTGGCATGCCACGGCATGCTGGCTCGCTCTGGGGCACTTGGGACGTGTCCTCCATGTCCTGAGTGTTGCTGGGAGTGTGCCTAGCTGTTGTGGTTTAGTGGGAGCTCGAGCTGGTCAAAGGAGCAAGGAACACTAGTGTTGCCAGTACTATCCTGCAGCTCAAATTGGAGTTCTTGTCACTTGTGCTTGGAGTTGGGGAGGGGCTGGTTGACTGGGTGCTCAGGGTGTTCTGGTGCTCTAACCCACCAAGTTTGGGGCCTTGACATTGGGCAAAACAGTGGCTAGGAAGGTTTTTACCTTCCTGTCAGTAGGTGTTCGACAGTGACTTGGGGTGCTTCCACTCCACCACTGTAAATGAAACTTAACAGGTTTGGTATTGGGGTAAAAATATGGGGTTCCACCAAATCTGAGCTCCATTGAACAAGTTTGGCTTTGCAAACTTGAAAATGTCTCAAAGTGACCAGTACTGTCCTTTACAAAGGAAGTGTGGCCAAACAGAGTCTCACAAATCCCATCTTTGGTGGGGAGTCCTCATTTGGGGTGTCAAACACCTATGCAAAGTTTCAGCTCCATTGGAGAAACTTTGCAATGTAGAGTTGTTCCAACTCTACTCTGGACAGAGAGGGTTTTGGTCTCATTAGGTGCACTTCCCCACCTTGTATCAAGGTGAGATTTTAGGTGAGCACCTAATATGGTTTGGGAGGGCTCCAGTAATTTTATGGGAATTTACTGTGATACTTTCCTTTGGAAACATCTCAAAAAGCTAAAACAGACAGAAATGGTTTTCAGGGTTTTACTCAATTAATATTAATATAAAATAGGGTTGAAAATCTTTTGTATGGAAAATATATGTCCTTCCGAGCTTCCATGAATTTACTCAGAATTTTCTAAGGCACGAAAGTAATTTTCCTTGTGGAAATATCATTACTGGCCTTAGAAATAGACATAGATATAAAATAGGAAAATAATATTTTAAATCACCAAATAATGTTTTTAATGAATGAAAATGATATTAGGATCAGATCACCAACTTTGGTTGGAAGTGCCACTTGGCTTCATGAGCTAGTAGTGTATCCCAACATGATGAAGGTGATCTTGATGTAAAGGAAAAAGGGTTTTTGATGAGAGCAAAATAATAAGTTTTTTATGGGTTTGAGTCATCAAACAAGCAAGCATACACTCAAACAAGGGCTGACATTGCACTCACAACATTATTTGAAAAAGTTTTAACAAGCTCTGATTTTTGCAACACAGAAAACTTGGGGTAAAAAACAGGGTGTGACAGCCCGAGGATGAGGTAAAGAAGAAAGTCTTTCTTTTATCTTTGAAGGATAAGACGTTGACATGGTATAGGCTATGTGATGATACTGGATCATGGGACTACAATCGGTTGAAATTGGAATTTTATCAAAAATTTTATCCTATGCATTTAGTACATCGTGATCGGAATTATATTTATAACTTTTGGCCACGTGACAGGGAAAGCATAGCTCAAGCTTGGGGGAGTCTTAAATCAATGTTATATTCATGCCCCAATCATGAGCTCTCGAGAGAAATTATCACTCAAAACTTTTATGCTCGGCTTTCTCATGAAGATCGTACCATGCTTGACACTTCTTGTACCGGTTCTTTTATGAAGAAGGATATTGACCACAAGTGGAATTTATTGGAAAGAATCAAACGTAACTCTCAAGATTGGGAGCTTGAAGAAGGTAAGGAGTCAGGTGTGAATTTCCAGTTTGATTGCGTTAAATCTTTTGTTGAAACAAACACCTCTAGAGATTTTAGCGCTAAGTATGGACTTGACTCTGAGATAGTAGCTTCTCTATGTGAATATTTTGCTACTCATGTTGATCTTCCCAAAGAGAAGTGGTTTAAATATCATCCACCTGTAGAAGTCAACATAGCCAAACCCAATCTAGTTGAGGAGAAAGTCATTGCCTTTAGTGATCCTATTGTTCCTTGTGCCTACGCTCAGAAACCACCATACCGTGCTAGGAAAAAAGATTATTCTAAAGCTCCAACTGTGATACGTAGGGGTTACATTAGACCACTTGCACCCCCTGAGGAAATTAGAGTTGAACCTAGTGTTGCTATTATCAAAGATCTCTTAGCCGAAGACATAGACGGGCATGTTATCAAATTCTATGAGGACCCTGCTAGAATTGCTAAACCTCACGCGAAAGACAATTACAGACCTGTAGTTGGCCTACCCGTTGTTTCTGTAAAGATAGGAGATCACTGTTACCATGGTTTATGTGATATGGGTGCTAGTGTTAGTGCAATACCCCATTCCCTATATGATGAAATCAAAGATGAGATTGCACCTGCTGAGTTAGAACCCATTGATGTCACTATTACGCTAGCTAATAGAGACACTATCTGCCCTGTGGGAATTGTGAGAGACGTAGAAGTCATGTGTGGTAAGACAAAGTATCCTACTGATTTCCTTGTCCTTGCTACTGCACAACATAACTTTTATCCCATCATATTCGGTAGACCCTTTCTCAACACTGTCAATGCTCACATTGATTGCATTAAGCAGGCTGTCAGTGTTAGTTTCGAGGGTGTGTCTCATGAATTTAACTTCTCCAAGTTTGGAAGACAACCCCATGAAAAAGAGTCGTCTGGTAGGGATGAAATCATTGCTCTTGCCTCTATTGCCGTACCTCCTATGGATCCTTTAGAGCAATATCTGCTTGAGCATGAAAATGATATGCATATGGATGAAAGAGGTGAGATAGATAAAATTGTCTTAGAGCAATATCCTATTCTCAAGAATAATATTCCTGTTGAACTGGTTGGGGATCCTCCCCACCGAAGAGTGATCCTGTGTTCGAGCCTAAACAGTTGCCTGATACTCTTAAGTATGCCTATCTTGATGAGAAGGAGATATATCCTGTTATTATTAGTGCTCTCCTCTCGAATCACGAAGAGAAGAAGTTACTAAAAACTTTGAGGAATCACCGCGCAGCTATTGGATATACTCTTGATGATCTTAAGGGTATTAGTCCCACTCTTTGTCAGCACAAGATTAAAACTGATCCCGACTTCAAACCAGTTGCTGATCATCAAAGGAGATTAAATCCTAAGATGAAAGAGGTCATGAGAAAAGAAATATTAAAGCTTCTGGAAGAAGGAATAATTTATCCTGTTGCTCATAGTGATTGGGTAAGTCCAGTACATTGCGTACCTAAGAAGGGAGGTATCACCGTCATTCCTAATGATAAGAATGAATTAATCCCACAAAGGATTATTACTGGCTATAGGATGGTGATAGACTTCCGGAAACTGAACAAGGCAACCAGGAAAGACCATGATCCTTTGCCGTTTAACGACCAAATGCTAGAAAGGCTATCCAAACACACACACTTCTGCTTTCTAGACGGTTATTCAGGTTTCTCGCAAATACCTGTTGCACAATCTGATCAGGAGAAAACCACTTTCACCTGCCCCTTCGGTACCTTTGCTTATAGACGTCTGCCTTTTGGCTTATGCAATGCACCTGCCACCTTTCAAAGATGTATGATGGCTATATTCTCTGACTTTTGTGAAAAGATTGTCGAGGTTTTCATGGATGACTTCTCCGTTTATGGGTCTTCCTTTGATGATTGCCTTAGCAACCTTGATCGAGTCTTACAGAGATGCAAAGATACCAACCTCGTCTTGAATTGGGAGAAGTGCCACTTTATGGTTAATGAAGGCATCGTCTTAGGACACAAAATCTCTGAGAAAGGCATTGAAGTTGACAAGGCCAAGGTTGATGCAATTGAGAAAATTCCTTGCCCCACAGATATCAGAGGTATATGAAGTTTCCTAGGTCATGCTGGTTTCTATAGAAGGTTCATTAAAGACTTCTCTAAGATTTCTAGGCCTCTTACCAACCTCTTGCAGAAGGATTTTTCTTTTGTTTTTGATGAAGATTGTGAGGAATCTTTCGAAATACTTAAGAAGGCCTTGATAACCGCACCTATTGTTCAACCACCTGACTGGAACTTGCCCTTTGAAATCATGTGCGACGCTAGTGATTATGCTGTCGGTGCAGTTCTAGGACAAAGTGTTGACAAGAAGTTGAATGTTATTCACTACGCTAGTAAAACTCTAGACAGTGCCCAAAGAAACTATGCCACTACGGAAAAGGAGTTTTTAGCAGTCGTGTTTGCATGTGAAAAGTTCAGATCTTATATAGTTGACTCCAAAGTCACTATTCACTCTGATCATGCTACTATTAAGTACCTTATGGAGAAGAAGGACGCTAAACCTAGGGTAATCAGATGGGTTCTCCTGCTACCGGAATTTGATTTGCACGTTGTTGACCGAAAGGGTGCTGATAACCCTGTAGCACATAACTTGTCCAGGCTAGAGAATGTCCTTGATGACCCACGACCTATTGATGACAGCTTTCCTGATGAGCAATTAAATGTCATCCGCACTTCACATAGTGCACCGTGGTATGCTGATTACGCAAATTATATCGTAGCCAAATATATACCACCCAGTTTCACCTACCAGCAAAAGAAGAAATTCTTCTTTGATTTGAGACACTACTTTTGGGATGATCCTCACCTTTATAAGGAAGGAGTAGATGGTGTTATTAGACGTTGTGTGCTTGAACATGAACAGGGACAGATCCTGCAGAAGTGTCATTCCGAAGCATACGGAGGACACCATGCTGGAGATAGAACTGCTCATAAGGTATTGCAATCAGGTTTCTATTGTCCCACTCTCTTCAAGGATGCCCGTAAGTTTGTCTTGTCTTGTGATGAATGCCAAAGAATAGGGAACATCAGTAAGCGTCAGGAAATGCCTATGGACTATTCACTTATCATTGAACCGTTTGATGTCTGGGGCTTTGATTATATGGGACCCTTCCCGAGTTCCAATGGGTACACTCACATCTTAGGCGCTGTTGATTATGTCACTAAGTGGGTAGAAGCTATCCCCACTAGAAATGCTGATCATCACACCTCTATTAAGATGCTTAAAGAAGTCATTTTCCCAAGATTTGGAGTCCCTAGATATCTGATGACTGATGGCGGTTCACACTTCATTCATGGTGTTTTCCGCAAGATGCTTCCTAAGTATGATGTCAACCATAGAATTGCATCTCCTTATCATCCTCAGTCTAGTGGTCAAGTGGAGTTGAGTAATAGGGAGATCAAATTGATCTTACAAAAGACTGTCAATAGATCTCGAAAGAATCGGTCTAGTAAACTTGACGATGCACTATGGGCTTATAGGACTGCTTATAAGAATCCCATGGGCATGTCGCCGTATAAAATGGTTTACGGTAAGGCCTGTCATTTACCTCTTGAGCTAGAACACAAGGATTATTGGGAAATCAAAGAGCTTAACTTCGATTTCAAACTTGCCGGTGAGAAGCGGTTGTTTGATATCAGCTCATTAGATGAATGGAGGGCCCATGCATATGAGAATGCCAAGTTGTTCAAGGAAAAGGTTAAGAGATGGCGCGATAAAAGAATACAGAAACGAGAGTTCAATGTAGGTGATTATGTCCTGCTATACAATTCTCGCTTAAGATTCTTCGCAGGCAAGCTTCTCTCTAAATGGGAAGGTCCTTACGTTGTCGAGGAAGTATATCGTTCCGGTGCCATCAAAATCAATAACACGAAAGGAAATTTTCCTAGAGTGGTAAATGGGCAAAGAATAAAGCATTATATCTTTGGTACTCCCATAAATGTTGAGACCAATATCATCAATATCATAACTCCAGAGGAGTACATTAGGGATGTTTATCAGCCTGTTTCTGACCCTGAAAACGAAGAGGTATGTGTTTCGGTAAGTAATTGGACTCCGAAGTTTTTCCAATAGGAAATTTCCTCCGTTTTGGAATTTTTGGAAAATTAGAAAAATAAAAAGCAGTCCGGAGAGCGCACGAGGCTGCCACAAGCTTGGTAGCCGCCACCTACCCCCCTGGCAGCGGCTACAGGGCTTGTGGGCACCTCATGTGCCTCCCGGACTCCGTTTTCTTGCAGAGCACTCCTTCTGGTCTAGAAAAAATCATTATATATACGCCCGAGGGTTTTGATCTCCGTATCGCGCAGTTTTCCTCTGTTTTCATTTCGAGCCTGTTTCTGTTGCGGATCTAGATCGTCATGACTTCCCCAAAAGCTCCTAAGGACAAGATCTTCGAGAAGGTCATCAATCCCTATCTCACAGAAGTGCTAAAACACCCTCAATCTATCAAGATGAGCGAGGGGATGTTGCACATCCGTGATGTTGAGGGGCCTATGAAGATCGGAAGCGTGGAGATGAGGCTCGAAGCAATGGAGCAACAAGTCTTCAAGTGCCAAGGGATGGTGGAGCGTGGACTCAACGCCAACCACATGATGATCACGGAGTTCACCAGCAATCACAAGATGGATGCCATTGACATTGGGAAACACCTCTCCAGGCTCTATGGCAGGGTCGATCAACTTCAGGGCCAGATCTATGACCTGTAGAACCAAAACTGTGACTATGAGTATAGATTTAAATCAATAAGGTTGGCTGCAGATTTGAGGATTCCGGCGACTTGTTCATCCTGCCATGATGGAGCACCTATGCCTTGGAAGATGGAGGATCAGACTACTCCAACAACTCCACCACCATCACCACCAAAGGAAGACAACTAAGCATTGGTATGGGCAATCCCCTTGGCTTTTGCCCAGCTTGGGGGAGTTGCCCTAGTATCGTATCACCTTTATATCTTTTGCTTTTACCTTTGTTTTAGTTCTTTCCTTTTCAGTTTTTATTTCTTCTCTCAGTGGAATAAGTCTTTAGTGTTTAGTTTGAGTCTTTTGCTTTGTCTCTACCCCGATGTATTCGAGCTTGCGAGCTATATAATAGAGAGTATCTTAGTCAAGGGCTTTGTTTTGTGCTGTGATCAAAAGTATTAAAAGAACGATAGCATGAAAGATCATGATATTATCTTATGAGAAGTGATAGCTTCACATATAACAAGTATGATGATTGAAACTTGTTGAGAATAGACCAACATAGACCCCAGTCATTGTTGCAATTAATTAGAAGTAGTAAGGGAAGAGAGGTTCACATATAAATATATCATCTTAGACACTTTCTCTAATTGTGAACACTCACCAAACTATTACATGCTCAGAAGTAGATGTTGGACAAGGAAGACAACATAGTGAATTGTGTTTGCTTGGTTCCAAACAATGTTATATGATTAGAGATCCCTTAGCATGTGACGATTGCTTCCACCTCATATTAGCCAAAACTCCCGCACCAAGTAGAGATACTACTTGTGCATCCATAAACCTCCAACCCAGTTTTGCCATGAGAGTCCGCCATACCTACCTATGGATTGAATAAGATCCCTCAAGTAAGTTGTCATCGGTGCAAGCAATAAAAATTGCTCTCTAATATGTATGATCTATTAGTGTGTGGAAAATAAGCTTTATACAAATCTGTGATGAGGAAGACATAAAAGCGACAAACTGCATAATAAAGTTCTTTATCACAAGAGGAAATATAAAGGGACGTTCCTCCACACTAAGAGGACACGCATCCAAACCTCAAAAGCGCATGACAACCTCTCCTTCCCTCTGCGAAGGGCCTATCTTGTACCTTTACCTTTTTGCCCTTGAAAGAGTCATGGTGATCTTCACCAATTCCCCATTTTTCCTTTGTCTTGGCTAACGTCACATGCTTGGGAAAGATCTATATTCATATATCAACTTGGAGATGAGTACTTATGCTTTATTATTGTTGACTTTACCCTTGAGGTAAATGGTTGGGAGGCAAAACTATAAGCCCCTATCTTCCTCTGTGTCCAGCTGAAACTTTGATCCCATGAGTACCACGTGAGTTGTAACAATTGTGGAAAACAAAAGAGATGATTGAGTATGTGGGTTTGCTTTACAAGCTCTTATTTGACTCTTTCTGATGTTATGATAAATTCCAATTGCTTCAATGACTATGGACTATTGTTGGCTACTTCTCGGTAAGGTTGTTGCTTCATACTTTGCTTTGTGAGGGAATTGTTACTTTCCCATAAGAATCTTTGTGATGTATTGCTGTTCTATGAGTGATCATGATGCCCTCATGTCCATATTATGTTTTATCGACACCTTCATCCCTAAACATGTGGACATGTTTATGGAACTTGGTTTTCGCTTGAGGACAAGCGAGGTCTAAGCTTGGGGGAGTTGATACGTCCATTTTGCATCATGCTTTCATGTTGATATTTATCGCTTTATGGGTTGTTATATTACCTTATGGTTCCATACTTATGCTTTTCTCTCTTATTTTGCAAGGTTTATTTGAAGAGGGAGAATACCGACAGCTGGAATTCTGGACTGGAAAAGGAGCAAGTCTGAGTCCTCTATTCTTCACAACTCCAATTGCCCTGAAAATCAACGTGGATTTTTTTGGGAATATATAAAAAATATTGGGCGAAAGAAGTACCAGAGGGGAGATACCAGGGCCCCACAAGCCTGGTAGCCGCCATCCCCCTGGTGGCGGCTACATGGCTTGTGGGCTCCCTGACGGCCCACTGGCCCCCTCTTTTGCTATATGAAGGGTTTCGTTCCAAAAAAAAATCAAGGTGGAGCTTTTTCGTGGATTCTCCGCCGCCACGAGGTGGAACTTGAGCAGATCCAATCTAGAGCTCCGGCAGGACGATCCTGTCAGGGAAACTTCCCTCCCGGAGGGGGTAATCGTCGCCATCGTCATCACCAACACTCCTCTCCTCGGAGGGGAGTCATCTCCATCAACATCTTCATCAGCACCATCTCCTCTCCAAACCCTAGTTCATCTCTTGTAACCAATCTCCGTCTCGCGACTCCGATTGGCACTGGTAATGTTGCTAGTAGTGTTGATTACTCTTTGTAGTTGATGCTAGTTGGATTACTTGGTGGAGGAGTTTATGTTCAGATCCTTGATGCTACTCATTACACCTCTGATCATGATTATGATTATGCTTTGTGAGTAGTTACTTTTGTTCCTCGGGACATGGGATAAGTCATGCTGATAATAGTCATGTGAATTTGGTATTCGTTTGGTATTTTGATATGTTGTATGTTGTCTTTTCCTCTAGTGGTGTTATGTGAACGTCGACTACATAACATTTCACCATGTTTGGGCCTAGAGGAAGGCATTGGGGAGTAGTAAGTAGATGATGGGTTGCTAGAGTGACAGAAGCTTAAACCCCAGTCTATGCATTGCTTCGTAAGGGGCTGATTTGGATCCACTAGTTTAATGCTATGGTTAGACGTTGTCTTAATTCTTATCTCATAGTTGCGGATGCTTTCGAGAGGGGTTAATCATAAGTGGGATGCTTGTCCAAGTAAGGGCAGTACCCAAGTGCCGGTCCACCCACATATCAAACTATCAAAGTAACGAACGTGAATCACGTGGACATGATGAAACTAGCATGACAGAAATTCCTGTGTGTCCTCGGGAGCGTTTTTCCTCCTATAAGACTTTGTTCAGGCTTGTCCCTTGCTAAAAAAGGGATTGGGCCACTTTGCTGCACCGTTGCTACTACTTGTTACTTGTTACTTTTCGCTTGCTACGTTTCATCTCACTACACCATCACTTGTTACCGCTGCTTTCAATGCTTGCAGTTATTACCTTGCTGAAAACCATTTATCAGAGCCTTCTGCTCCTCGTTGGGTTCGCCACTCTTACTTATCAAAAGGACTACGATTGATCCCCTATACTTGTGGGTCATCAGGCAGCGGCACTAGCCAATGGAACTAGCTAGGCCACTTCCGTCGTGGACCGGTACTACCGCCGGCCTGGGTGGTAGTACTGATGATAAGAGGTAGTACCACTCACCAGAGCGGTACTACTGCTTGGATCTTTCTAGGCAGGAAAGGGCAAGGTAGGATGCTCCATTGAGGCGGGAAAGAGGGTGTGAAGGAATGTGTACGTGATGATTCTACCCAAACCTTTCTGAAGCGGACCTCCTCTTAATAGTATGGTTTTTCCTACGACTCAATTCCACCGACAATGAAACGTAAGAGAGAAAGCCATCTTTATATAAATACATCGAGGGGCATGAACAATCTTGTGCCAAATGAAGAAATACCGGAAAGTCTTAGTTCACATGATTAGTCCACAAACGCATTGGCATCAGTCACCAAAACCAATAGTGTAGAAATATACCCTTACAATCTCCACCTTTTTGGTGGATTGATGAAAACATGGGATTTGCGCAGAAGATATATATAAGATAGAATGCAAAACCCACTCTCTAAAAAATATAGACAGACTCCCCCTAGAAGTGTGCACTATTTAAGTATGCTTTTGGAATGCAAAGTGCACACACTAGGATCAACACTCCACTTATATTTTATAGACAGGCACTACTCGCACTTAGGGGAAACTGAAAGTAATATAGTTGCAAGAAGTGATGTGAGCATTAATAACAGGGCACATGATATGCATCTCAAAAACTTAAGACATACGATAAAATTAAGGTAGAATATATCTCACACCATATGACATAGTCTCAAAAGAGTCTCACACACATAAAAATCAAAGAAAATGATAAAAGAGTTCAAATAAAGACGGGCAACGAAAAGAACACCCGCGACTCTGCAAATCCAAACTCCCCCTTTGACAGCATTACGCCAAAACGGACAGAGAGAACAAAGAGGATCCATGAAGGACGGTAACGTTGAACATCAATATTCGCCAGACTCAGAGTTGTGCTGAACGGTACCACGAGGAGCAGGTGAAAGCACATATGCCCCCTTGGTGATTTTAATAATTCATGACAACATACATTGCCTCTTGGACTAACACTTTTACCTAGGTATTTCAGGTTTAGTCCATGAAGAGCTATGGCTTAAGGTTTATGTGGAGATGCCCCTGGATGCAAGAAATGAATAATAATGGCTCAAGCTTCAAGCTAGAAGACTCTTTATTTTATATTTGTGAGGAATCACTTTTGAGTCCATAGGAAAGCCAATACTATTAAAAGGGGGTGAGGTAGTAAAATGAACTTATTGCTCAAATGCTCAAAAGTTAGCCACCAAAACACTCAGTCATTTTTTCCCACATATCCACTCTGCCAAGTTCCACATTCACAAATCCAGTGTAACCAACATTGCCACATCGGATCCACCGAGTTTGAACCTAAGACAAAACCGTAGCCATTCCCACCTAATCAGTGCAACCAAAACTGCATCGATGCTACCGAGTTCAGTGTGACCAACATTCTATTGCCAAGATTCAGGAAATCAGAATTTCCGAGTTTGAGTATCGGTGCCACCGAGTTTGGCCATCTGACCGTTAGTCACCTTTTCGATGCCACCGAGTTCTATATATCGGTCTCACCGAGATTCAAAAGTTCACCACCTTAGTGCTAATCAGTACCACCGAGTTTGCTCTTTTGTGTGTAACGGTTGGATTTTGGTTGCTGCCTATATATACCCCTTCACCCAGCTCCCATTAGTGGGAGAAGCACTCAAACATACACTTCATTTCCAGATCCATTTTCTGAGAGAGAACCACCTACTCATGTGTTGAGACCAAGATATTCCAATCCAATCATTTGAATCTTGATCTCTAGCCTCCCCAAACTGCTTGCCACCAAATCAACCTCCCCTACCCATGCATATTCTGTGAGAGAGAGATTTGTGTTGAGGAGACTATCTTTAGAATCACAAGAGCAAGGAGTTCATTGGTGTACCCCATCTATTACCTTTTGGAGGGTGGTGCCTCCTAGATTGGTTAGGTGTCACTTGGGAGCCTCCTACTTCGTGTTGTGGAGTTGAACCAAGATGTTTGTAAGGGCAAGGAGATCGCCTACTTCGTGAAGATCTACCGTGTTAAGGCTAGTCCTCCATGGACGGAAGCCGTGGTGGGATAAACAAGGCCACTTCTTTGTGGACCCTCCGTGGGTGGATCCCTTCGTGGACTCTCGCAGCCGTTACCCTCCGTGGGTTGAAGTCTCCACTAACATGGACGTACTGTAGCGCCACCTATCGGAACCATGACAAAAATCTCCGTGTCAACCTCATGCGTTTGATCTTCCTTCCATTCTCCTCTACTTTACAGTTGCATGTTTATTTTCCACTGCTATACTCTTAGAAATGCTTGTGTAGGGCGCCTAGACTTGTTAGAACTACTAGATTTTGCCCTCCTAGAAATTAGGTTAGGCTAGAAATTTTATCTTGACAAGTAGTCTATTCACCCCCATCTAGACACATCTTTTATCGATCCCTCAATTGGTATCAGAGTAAGGTCTCCAAAACCTTGGTTTAACAACCATTGGAGGAAGATGAACACGACTAGTTCCTAGATTTTTAGTTGTAGAGTGCCTATTCTTGATGGGGAGTACTTTAGACAATGGAAAGACGAAATGCTTGGCATATTCGATGAGTTCCATTTGCGCAAGTATATTGAATATCCCTATGCGCCTCCCATTGATCCCATACATCCTTCTCATGATGATGAAATTAATATGCTTGGTAACCTTAACACTGTCAATTTTATCATTAGAGGTTTACCAAGAAATGTGCTTAATCAGTTGCAAAACTTTGAGTGTGCTCATACCTTGTGGAAACACTTAGAGAAAAGATATCCAAACTATTCCTTGAAAAATCTTGATATCATTGTTCACAAGTACATTGTTTCCATACGATGAAGACAACCGATCCTAACTTCAATAAATACCTATTTGAGCTTCGTGACCTCATGCATGCTAAAGGAAATGTCATTACCATCAACAATATCATTGTTGAAGCCATTCGAATGCATAAACTTGAATATTGTAATAGTCAAATTTCTGATGAAACATTTGTCTCTTACGAGGAAACTTCATCTGATGATGACTATGCGGAACGTGGCTACTACGATGATGATGAGGACTTCGAAACCGAGTATGAGAAGACCATGAAGAATCTGAGTCTTATGGCTAACCTTAAAGACTACTTGGCTGGTGGTAAGTAGTGGGTTCTCGACAATGGATGCACTGATCACATGATCGGAGATAAAGACATTTTCCATGAAATCACACCGAATCGTGGACCTCGAAGGTATGTAACTTTTGGAGATAATTCCAAAGGTAAGGTACTTGGTCTCAGTAAGGTGGCCGCATCTCATGACAGTTCTATTCAGAATGTAACGCTAGTAGAATCTCTTGGCTACAATCTACTTTTCGTATCTAGCTAGCAGATTTAGGTTTCGATGTGCTATTTACAGAAGTTGAATGTCAAGTATTTCATAGCGACAATCATAACATCGTCTTTACTGGTTTCCGTAGAGGTGAGCTATACATTGTTGATTTCTCTAAGATATCCAAACCCCGTACATGCCTTGTTGCAGAATCTTCTAAAGGTTGGTTATGGCATAGAAGGCTTGGACATGTTGGTATGCGTAATCTTGACAAACTTATCAAAGGTGATCATATTCTTGGACTCTTGGTGTTAAAGATGTTATCTTTGACAAAGATAGACTTTGTAGTGCATGTGAAGCAGGAAAACAGGTTGGAGGAAGTCATCTTGTGAAGAACATCATGACCATAAGAAGACCCCTCGAGCTGCTTCACATGGATCTCTTTGGCCCCATTGCTTACAAGAGCCTCGGTGGAAATTCTTATGGTCTAGTTATTGTTGATGATTTTTCCAGATTTACGTGGGTGTTCTTTCTCAATGATAAGTCGCAGGTACAAATGATCTTCAAGAACTTCGCTCGAAAATCTCAAAACCAGTTTGAAGTGAAGATCAAGAAGGTTTAGAGCGACAACGGAATGGAGTTCAAGAACACTAATGTGGATACTTTTCTTCATGGAGAAGGTATCTCACATGAGTTCTCGGCGACGTACACACCTCAACAAAATGGAGTTGTTGAGAGGAAGAACCGGGTGCTCATAGAGATGGCGAGAATGATGCTTGACAAATACAAGACTCCAAGACACTTTTGGGAAGAAGCCGTGGAAACAGCTTGCCATGCCACAAACCGACTCTACCTGCGCAAGCTTGTTAGTAAAACGGCATACGAGCTACTCACCAGTAACAAACCCCAAGTTGGATACTTTCGAGAATTCGGCTCTAAGTGCTAAGATGAATTGATCCCACAAAGGATTATTACTGGCTATAGGATGGTGATTGATTTTAGGAAATTGAATAAAGCCACTAGGAAAGATCATTACCCTTTGCCTTTTATTGACTAAATCCTAGAAAGATTGTCTAAACACACACACTTCTGCTTTCTAGATGGTTATTCTGGTTTCTCCCAAATACGTGTTGCACAATTTGATCAGGAGAAAACTACTTTTACTTGCCCTTCCGGTACCTTTGCTTACAGACGTATGCCTTTTGGCTTATGTAATGCACCTGCTACCTTTCAAAGATGTATGATGGCTATATTCTCTGACTTTTGTGAAAAGATTGTTGAGGTTTTCATGGATGACTTCTCCGTTTACGGGTCTTCTTTTGATGATTGCCTCAGCAACCTTGATCGAGTTTTGCAGAGATGTAAAGATACCAACCTTGTCTTGAATTGGGAGAAGTGCCATTTTATGGTTAATGAAGGCATCGTCTTAGGACATAAAATTTCTGAAAGAGGTATTGAAGTCGATAAGGCTAAGGTTGATGTGATCGAGAAAATGCCATGCCCTACTGATATCAAAGGTATAAGAAGTTTCCTTGGTCATGCTGGTTTCTATAGAAGGTTCATTAAGGACTTTTCTAAGATTTCTAGGCCTCTTACCAATCTCTTGCAAAAGGATATTCCTTTTGTTTTTGACGATGATTGTGAGGAAGCCTTTGAAATACTTAAGAAGGCCTTGATAACTGCACCTATTGTTCAACCACCTGATTGGAACTTACCTTTTGAAATCATGTGTGATGCTAGTGATTATGTTGTTGGTGCTGTTCTAGGACAAAGAGTTGATGAGAAGTTGAATTTTATTCACTATGCTAGTAAAACTCTAGAAAGTGCCCAAAGAAACTATGCTACTACTGAAAAGGAATTTTCAGCAGTCGTGTTTGCATGTGAAAAGTTCAGATCCTACATTGTTGATTCCAAGGTTACTATTCACACTGATCATGCTGCTATTAAGTACCTCATGGAAAAGAAAGATGCTAAACCTAGACTTATCAGATGGGTTCTCTTGCTACAAGAATTTTATTTGCATGTTGTTGATAGGAAGGGTGCTGAGAACCCCGTAGCAGATAACTTGTCTAGGCTGGAGAATGTTCTTGATGACCCACAACCTATTGATGATCGCTATCCTGATGAGCAATTGAATGTCATCAATGCTTCACATAGTACACCGTGGTATGCTGATTATGCAAATTATATTGTTGCCAAATATATACCACCTAGTTTCACATACCAGCAAAAGAAGAAATTCTTCTTCGATTTGAGACATTACTTTTAGGATGATCCTCACCTTTATAAAGAAGGAGTAAATGTTGTTATTAGACGTTGTGTACCTGAGCATGAACAGGGACAGATCCTACAGAAGTGTCACTTCGAGGCTTACGGAGGACACCATGCGGGAGATAGAACTGCACACAAGGTATTGCAATCAGGTTTCTATTGGCCTACTCTCTTCAAGGATGCCCGTAAGTTTGTCTTGTCTTGTGATGAATGTCAAAGAATAGGTAATATGAGTAAACGTGAGGAAATGCATATGAATTATTCACTTGTCATTGAACCATTTGATGTTTGGGGTTTTGATTATATGGGACCTTTTCTAAAGTCGAGCGGGTATACTCGTATCCTAGTTGCTGTTGATTACGTTACTAAGTGGGTATAAGCTATCCCAACTAGTAGTGCTGATCATAACACCTCTATTAGGATGCTTAAAGAAGTCGCTTTCCCTAGATTTGGAGTCCCTAGATATCTAATGAGTGATGGTGGTTCACATTTTATTCATGGTGCTTTCCGTAAAATGCTTGCTAAGTATGATGTCAACCATAGAATTGCATCTCCCTATCATCCTCAGTCGAGTGGTCAAGTAGAGCTAAGTAATAGAGAGATTAAACTAATTCTGCAAAAGACTGTTAATAGGTCTAGAAAGAATTGGTCTAAGAAGCTTGATGATGCGCTATGGGCTTATAGAACTGCTTATAAGAATCCCATGGCCATGTCTCCGTACAAAATGGTTTACGGTAAAGCATGTCATTTACCTCTTGAGCTAGAGCATAAGGCTTATTGGGCAATCAAAGAGCTCAACTTTGATTTCAAACTTGCTGGTGAGAAGAGGTTATTTGATATTAGCTCACTTGATGAATGGAGAGCTCAGGCATGTGAAAATGCCAAGTTGTTTAAAGAAAAAGTTAAGAGGTGGCATGATAAAAGGATACAAAAACGTGAGTTCAATGTAGGTGATTATGTCTTGCTATAAAATTCTCGTTTAAGATTTTTTGCAGGCAAGCTTCTCTCTAAATGGGAAGGTCCTTACATTGTTGAGGAAGTGTATCGTTCCGGTGCCATCAAGATGAACAACACGGAAGGTAATTTTCCGAGAGTGGTAAATGGGCAAAGAATCAAGCATTATATCTGAGGTACTCCCATAAATGTTGAAAGCAATATTATAAATACCATAAATCCGGAGGAGTACATAAGGGATATTTATTAGCCTGTTTCAGACTCCAAAAACGAAGAGGTATGTGATGCGGTAAGTAAACCGACTCCAAAACTTTTCCAGTAGCAAATTTTCTCCGTTTTGAAATTTTTAGAAAAATAGAAAAATTTAAATTAGTTTGGAAAGCGCACGAGGAGGCGACAAGCCTGCCAGGCGCGGCCTGCCCCCCTGGTCGGGCCTGGGTGGCTTGTGGGTACCTCATGTGCCTCCCGGACTCCATTTTCTTGCGGAGTACTCCTTTTGGTCTGGAAAAATTCATTATATATTCTGCCGAAAGGTCTGACCCTCGTATCACGCAAATATCCTTTGTTTTCGTTTCGAGCTACTGTGCAGACAGATCTAGATCGCTATGGCGTCCCCAAAAGTTTCAAAGGACAAGTTCTTCGAGAAGGTCATCAATCCCTACCTCGCGGGAGTGCTGCAACACCCTCAATCTATCGAGATGCATGAGGGGGTGCTGCACATCCGTGATGTTGAGGGCCCCAAGAAGACCGGAAGCGTGGAGGCTAGGCTCGAAGCAATGGAGCAGCAAGTCTTCAAGTGCCAAGGGATGGTGGAACGCGGACTCAACGCCAACCACATGATGATCACGAGTTCACCAACAAGCACAAGATCGATGCCAATGACATCGGGAAGCACCTCTCCAGGCTCTATGACAGAATTGATCACCTCCAAGCCCAGATCTGTGACCCGCAGAACCAAAACTGTGAGTATGAGTATAGATTTAAATCAATACGGTTGGCTACAGATTTGAGGATTTCGGAGACTCGATCATCTTTCCATGATGGAGCACCTATGCCTTGGAAGACGGAGGATCAAACCCAGGTTGCAACAACTCCACCACCATCACCTTCGAAGGAAGACAACTAAGCACGGGTATGGGCAATCCCCTTGGCTTGTGCCAAGCTTGGGGGAGTTGTCCCGGTATCGTATCACCATCACATCTTTTGCCTTTACCTTTTTCTTAGTTCGATCCTTTTTGGTTTTATCTTTCTCTAGTAGAATAAAGTTCTTAGTGTTCTAGGCTTGAGTTTTGCTCTGTGTTACCCCCAATGTATTCGAGCTCGTGAGTCATATAATAAAGAGTGTCTTAGTTAAGGGCCTTGCTTCATGCCATGATCTAAAGAAAAGAATAATAAGAGAACAAAAGCATGAAAGATCATGTAATAGTCTTATGGGAAGTGATGGCTTCACATATAAAAAGAATGTTGATTGAAACTTGTTGTGGGTAGACAAACGTAGACCTTGGTCATTGCTGCAATTAATAGGAAGTAATAAAGAAGGAGAGGTTCACATATAAATATATCATCTTGGGCACCATCTATGATTGTAAACACTCATTAAACTATTACATGCTTAGAAGTAGATATTGGACAAGGAAGACAACATAATGAATTATGTTTGCTTGGTTCCGAACAATGTTATATGACTAGAGATCCCTTAGCATGTGATGATTGCTTCCACCTCATATCAGCCAAACTTCCGCACTAAGTAGAGATACTACTTGTGCATCCATAAACCTTCAACCCAGTTTTGCCAGGAGAGTCCACCATACCTACCTATGGATTGAAGAAGATCCCTCAAGTAAGTTGTCATCGGTGCAAGCAATAAAAATTGTTCCCTAAATATGTATGATCTATTAGTGTGTGGAAAATAAGCTTTGTACGAACCTGTGATGAGGAAGACATAAAAGCGACGGACTGCATAATAAAGTACTTTATCACAGGAGGCAATATAAAGTGACGTTCCTTCACACTAAGAGGTCACACATCCAAACCTGAAAAGCGCATGACAACCTCTGCTTCCCTCTGCGAAGGGCCTATCTTGTACCTTTACTTTTTGTCCCTAAAAGTGTCATGGTGATCGACACCAATTCCTTATTTCGCCTTTATCTTGGCTAACGTCATATGCTAGGGAAAGATCTATATTCATATGTCAACATGGAAGTAAGTATTCATGAATTATTATTGTTGACATTACCCTTGAGGTAATTAGTTGGGAGGCGAAACTATAAGCCCATATATTTCTCTGTGTCCAACTGAAACTTTGATCTCATGAGTACCACGTGATTTTTATTAATTGTAGAAGACGAAAGGATGATTGAGTATGTGGATTTGCTTTAGAAGCTCTTATTTGACTCTTTCCGACGTTATGATAAATTGCAATTGCTTCAATGACTAAAGGCTATTGGTTGTTAATTCTCAATAAGGTTCTTGATCCATACTTTACTTTGTGAAGGAATTATCACTTTAGCATAAGAGATTATATGTTGATATTGCTGTTCTAATTATGATCATGATGCATGCATGTCCATATCTAGTTTTGTCGACACCTCTATCTCTAAACATGTGGGCATATTTATTGATCTTGGTTTCCGCTTGAGGACAAGCGAGGTCTAAGCTTGGGGGAGTTGATATGTCCATTTTGCTTCATGCTTTTATGTTGATATTCATCGCTTTATGGCTGTTATTAAACTTCACGATACAATACTTATGCCTTTTCTCTCTTATTTTATAAGGATTACATGAAGAGGGAGAATGCCGACAGCTGGAATTCTGGTCTGAAAAAGGAGCAATCTTGAGATACCTACTCTACGCAACTCCAAAAGCCGTGAAAATCAACGAGGAATTATTTTGGAAGTTATAAAAAATACTGGATGGAAGAAATACCAGAGGGGAGCCACCAGGAGGCCCACAAGCCTGCCAGGCGCGGCCTACCCCCTAGCCGCGCATAGCTGGCTTGTGGGCCCCCTGTTGCCCCTCTGGCTCCCATCTTTTGCTATAAGGCGGGTTTCATTCCAAAAAAAATCAAGAGGAGGCTTTCGGGAGGAGTCGCCGCCGCCACGAGGCGAAACTTGAGCAAAACCAATCTAGAGCTCCGGCAGGGCCGTCCTGCCAGGGAAACTTCCCTCCCGGAGGGGGAAATCGTCGCCATCGTCATCACCAACACTCCTCTCATCGGAGGAGACTCATCACCATCAACATATTTATCAGCACCATCTCATCTCCAAACCCTACTTCATCTCTTGTAACCAATCTCCGTCTCGCGACTCTGATTGGTACTTGTAAGGTTGCTAGTAGTGTTAATTACTCTTTGTAGTTGATGCTAGTTGGATTACTCGGTGGAAGATTATATGTTCAGATCCTCAATGATATTCAGTACCTCTCTGGTCATGAACATAATTATGCTTTGTGAGTAGTCACTTTTGTTCCTGAGGACATGGGATAAGTCTTGCTATAGGTAGTCATGTGAATTTGGTATTCGTTCGATATTTTGATGCGTTGTATGTTGTCTCTCCTCTAGTGGTGTTATGTGAACGTCGCGTACATAACACTTCACCATTATTTGGGCCTAGAGGAAGGCATTGGGAAGTAATAAGTATATGATGGGTTGCTAGAGTGACAGAAGCTTAAACCCTAGTTTATGCGTTGCTTCGTAAGGGGATGATTTGGATCCACTAGTTTAATGCTATGGTTAGACTTAGTCTTAATTCTTCTTTCGTAGTTGCGGATGCTTGTGAGATGGGTTAATCATAAGTGGGATGTTTTTCCAAGTAAGGGCAGCACCCAAGTACCGGTCCACCCACATATCAAACTATCAAAGTAGCGAACGCGAATCATATGAACATGATGAAAACTAGCTTGACAAAACTCCCATGTGCCCACTGGAGCGCTTTACCTCCTATAAGACTTTGTCCAGGCTTGTCCCTTGCTACAAAAGGGATTGGGCCACTTTGCTGCACCTTTGTTACTTTTGTTACTTTCTACTTGCTACGAATCATCTTACCACACAACCATCTGTTACCGATAATTTCAGTGCTTGCAGAGAATACCTTGCTGAAAACCACTTGTCAGTTCCTTCTGCTCCTCGTTGGGTTCGACACTCTTACTTATCTAAAGGACTATGATAGACCCCCTACACTTGTGGGTCATCACCTCGCAAGAGTTGCGGAGCTCGGTCCACCGCGCGAGGTAGTCTCGGAGTGGCTCAGTCGGGCTATGTATGCACAGGGCGAGCTGCCAGCACCGACCAAGGCGCTTGTACGTGCCGGTGAAGTTGCGTACAAATGCCTCCTGAAAGTCCAGCCATCCGTTTACGCTGCCGACTGGCATGCTGTTAAGCCAGGTCCGGGCCAAGCCGAGCAGCATGAGGGACGCATAGCATACTGCTACATGCTTGTTTCCGTCGGTGATGCCGACGGCGGCGGTGTAGTCGGTCAACCTATCCTCGGGCTTGGTTGAGCCATTGTACTTGGGGGTGTCACGCGCCAAGGTGAAGCCCTTGGGGAAAGGCTTCTTGAGGATGCGCGGCCCATAGCAGTGCGGGCCGGCAGTGCCCTCCTCCTCGGCGGCGCAGGATTTGGCGAGATGCTCTAGGTGGAAACGAACGTCCTGGTCATTGAGCTGGCGCGTGCCGATTCGTTCAGACACCGGCACGCGAGGTGCTGTCGACCAATCGCGCTCCTCGCACCGGCCCCTCCGTGCCTACTGGTGGTCGCCCTGGCCAGCCGATACCCGCACACGACTGTCGACAACCGACGGGCTGCGGTCCCGTCGACCATGGCTGCTCGCCTGTCGGCTGCAGCGACTGTAGTGGGCGTTGGCAGACGAACATGCCTGGTTCGTCTCTCACCGTCCGGCTTTGGCTGGCCGACATCGTCATAGGTCCTTGAGCGGGAGGCAACCGGGTCGTGGGACCACTGTGCCGGTTTGGCCTGCTACGCATTGGCAGCTTCTATGAGGACACGGATACGCTCCTGCTGCGCGTCATGGGCCGGAACCTCGAGCTCCTCCAGCTCGCTGATGGCGGATGCGCAGCTCGCATGTTCTTGATGGGGTATCATAGATGGGTCGGTCGTTGGCTAGCTCTTGGTCGACGGCGCCTCCGCGGTGTCGTATGTACGCTATCCGGTTGGGCCCCGGGGCTGCCGGGGTGAGGCCATGGGCCGTGTTGAACTCGCGCTGGGTAGCCTCCAGCGCCTCCGCCTTGTGGAGCAGTTGCAGCCGGTGGCCGTCGTGCTCTTGGGTGGCGACCGCGAGGCCGGCCACCGTAGGGATGAGGGTGCGAAGCATGTCAACCACCGCGTGAATTGGGGTCCGATATCTAGACGCACCTCCTTGCGAGGTGGCAGTGAGCACCTCCACACGGTCGCACAGATCGTTGATGCTGCGAGAGAGGTCACTATTGCTGGATGGCGGTAGCTCGTTGCAGCAGAGAACCTTAGCGGGGTAGCTGTCGGCAACGACCGCAACGTAGATGTGGGGCGAGCCAAAGGAGACGATGGAGCCGTCAATGGGGAAGTCTGTGTGCTCAAGATGAAGGGCGTTGTCGTTGACGCAGTCGAGCATGCCGTAGTGCACGACTAAGCCATGCGCCACGCGCTCGCCACAAGAGGTGAAGGGTCCCGCCTGGAACGTTACCACGACCGGCATCGCTGCCGACCCCATGGTGGGCGCCGATTGTTGTGGTATTTCCTGGACAGATTCCAGGGGGTGGTTTGGGGCTGATGGTCACCGACAGTGTTTGGGATCGGGTGTAGGCGGAACACACACGACACCGATTTACCCAGCTTCAGGGCCCTCCGGTGTTGGGCATAGTTTATGTCTAAGTAATTTTGGTGATTGATGACAGTACCGCAAAGGACTAACCGTGTGTATTAAGATTTCAGATAACACACGTCAACGGCACAAGACGACTCGCCCCCTCTCTCGTGGAACAGAAGCACGGTGTTCTCTACGATTCTCTTTATTTGAGACATAGGAAAGCCGTACTATTAAGAGGGGAACTGTAGTGGAAAGGTTTGGGTGGAATCAATCTTGCACGCGCACACTTCTCATATTTCCCCCCTTGCCGGCAACTGTGGAGTGGCTCCCGCCTTAGTGTTTCCTTTGTCTTTGCAAATGGTCCCCCAGCGGTAGTACCGCTGGCCCTAGCGGTAGTACCGCTGGAGTGCTAGCGGTAGTACCGCTGGCCCTAGCGGTAGTACCGCTGGAGTGCTAGCGGTAGTACCGCTGGCCCTAGCGGTAGTACCGCTGGAGTGCTAGCGGTAGTACCGCTGGCCCTAGCGGTAGTACCACTGGAGTGCTAGCGGTAGTACCGCTGCAGCCAGCGGTAGTACCGCTAGCTGGCGGTAGTACCGCCCCTGGTCAGCGGTAGTACCGCTCCAGGAGCTTTGTACCGCCTGCCTAGCGGTTGTACGTGGACGGACCTTTTTGCGAAGACTTTCTTGGCGGTGGTAGTGCTTATGCACTACCAGGGGCCCAGCGGTAGTACCGCTGCAGCCAGCGGTAGTACCACTGGAGTGCTAGCGGTAGTACCGCTGCAGCCAGCGGTAGTACCACTGGAGTGCTAGCGGTAGTACCGCTGCATCCAGCGGTAGTACCGCTAAGCACGGGCTGTGAGTGGGAAAACGGTTGGATTCCCCCCCACTATATAAAGGGTTCTTCTAGCTGTGGAACCCTATCTCTTACCCTCCCAAGCTCCATTGTTGCTCCCTAAGCTCAAAAGTGCCCGATCTCTCTCCCTAGCCAATCAAACTTGTTGATTCTTTAGGGATTGGTTGAGAAGGCCTAGATCCACACTTCCACCAAGAGAAAAGTTGATTCCCCCACCAATCCCTTGCGGATCTTGTTAATCTTGGGTGTTTGAGCATCCTAGACGGTTGAGGTCACCTCGAAGCCAGATTCCATTGTGGTGAAGCTTCGTGGTCTTGTTGGGAGCCTCCAAGCTTTGTGTTGAGTTTGCCCCAACCTTGTTTGTAAAGGTTCGGTCGCCGCCTTCAAGGGCACCTATAGTGGAATCGCGGTACCTTGCATCGTGCGAGGGCGTGGGGAGAATACGGTGGCCTTAGTGGCTTATTGGGGAGCACTGTGCCTCCACACCGCTCCAACGGAGACGTACTTTCTGTCAAAGGGAAGGAACTTCGGTAACACATCCTCGTCTTCATTGGTTCCACTTGTGGTTATCTCCAACCTTTACTTTGTGTATGCTTATGTTGTTGTCTTTCCCTTACTTGTCTTAGTAGCTATCGTTGCTAGCTTCATTACGGTTCACCCCATTGTTGTCATATTTGTGAACCCGTATGTTGTTTACCCTAACTTGCCAAGATTAATTAAAAAGTGGTCGTTGCCTATTCACCCCCCCTCTAGTCAACCATATCGATCCTTTCAAGTGGTATCAGAGCCACGTCTCTTTATGAAGGGTTTCACCACCCGAAGAGTATGGAAGGCGAAGAGGGAACTAACCATGGGCAACCCGAGGCCATGGACTTGAGTTCGGTCACAAGGGACGACTTGAATACGGCTATGGCCGCCCTCAAGACGTCCTTGACGAACGAAGTCAAGACCATGCTTAAATAGTTAATTGAGGGATTTAAAAGTCCACCCGAACCGGCGTTAGTGGTTAAACCCACCAACACCGATTCGGAGGCCAATTCCTCTAAGGAAGCGGCTAAAGGTATGCGACCTTCCTCATCTCACGAAAAGGATGGGACTGGAACATATGCCTCAGTTCCACCCCCATGGTCTATGGAGGATCCGTTCCCGCACCGCGTCTTAATCCTGTTGGTCCTCCTCCTTAGCTTGTGAAAGGTGACTTTGCTAACTGGGTATATTCTATTAAGTCTCATTTGAATCACATCTCAACAAACTTGCGGAGAATCATCGAGCAAGGATATTATCCCCATGATCCAAGCAACCTCACACCAAGAGAAGATGCAGACAATCAATACAATCACTCCGCCTTGTTTATTCTCCAGTCTGCAGTGCCACCTGAAGATCTTCCTCACTTGTGTCCCTTCACTTTGGCCAAAGATTGTTGGGAGCATATTATGGTGTTGTACAAGGGAAGCTCAAGCATTCAACGATCCAACTATGAAGTGATCCTTGATAAGGCCGATGAGTTTGTGATGAAGGAAGACGAGGACCCTCGTGATCTCTATCGAAGGGTGACTGCTATTGCTGTGGCACTCAAGGATAATGGGAGCAAGGGTGTGGATGATACATGGGTCAAGCGCAAGTTTCTCAAAGCCATCATGCCTTTCAACAAAGCCATGTCATCTGTCATTCGTCAGCGGCCAGACTTCCACTCCTTGTCTTCCAGTGAGATGTTGGATGAATTCATTGCAATGTCAATCATGAACAAAACAGCCGACAATGCACTTGCTCGTGTTCGTTCAAAGACAACTTCACCCAACCTTGCACTAAAAGAAAAAGCAATGTTTGAAGAAGAAGAAGAAGAGGATGAGGAAGAGGAGAGCTGCCCTGAAGACACAAAGTATGCCTATCATGAGCACATGGCTCTTGCGTCAAGGCAATTCTGGGGCAACAAGAGGAACTCAAGACCCACCTTCACCAAGAACAACTCGAGTGGTTTCAAACCCAAGCAACGAGTGAGGACATGTTATAACTGTGGTAACGTGAGCCACTTCGTGGCCGAATGTCCCTATAAGAAAAGGGAAGACAACGGGGGCAAGCTCATTCGCAAAGACAAAACCAAATCATTTCCAATCAAGAACAACTTTGTGAAGAAACCCCACCCAAAAGGGATGGTGGCCCTTGAAGAGTACCCTTCCGATGATGATGATGATGATGCAGTGGCAACGGCAACTGTTGCTATTGCCACTACCTCTCCCCAGAAGGTGTCTCTCTTCAACGCCCCCAACGAGAACCACATCACCAAGTACCTCATGGCAAAAGGTATCAATCAGGTAACTCCCATCATTAAGACCAACATCGCTACTGCTCCTTCATTGTTAAATTTTGTTGATGATAGTGATGTTGGGGAACTTAATGAGCATGATCTTGACAAGTTTCTGTGCACTATTAAGGGAGAATCCAAGAAGCACTTTGTTGCTCTCTTGGAACAACTGGTGAGGCCACTGACCTCATTGAGTCTCATGAGGAGACCATCTCTGAGCTTCAGGGACACAGCCGTGAGTATGCCGATGAAATTGCTGAATTATCTATTGCTCTAGAAAAGGAGGGCACTCTTCGTTTGGCTCTTGAAGAGTCATATAACAATGACTGCGCTAAAATGCAAAAGAAACTTCATCATGATGTCATTCTTACTCGTATGCTTAAGTCTGAAAAGTATGCTCTTGGGGTTGGCCATGACAGACTCAAAGTGGAGTTTGACACACTTGACAAGGCCCAGAAGGTCTTGAAAGGTGTTCATTTCTCTCTGAAAGAGTCTCATGATCAACTCCAAGCAAATCTTACCAAGGAGATCTCTACTTGTCCTCCCTTTGTGTTAATTGATAATGCTTGTGCAACTAATCCCTGTTGTGAGCATGTACATCTTGTGGAGGAAAATGCCAAGTTAAAGGAGAAACTTGAGAAGGGCCTTGTGGCATGCATACAATGTGAGAAGAGCCTGAATGATCTCTTGAGCACTCAAAAAGGTGTTGTAGGGAAGGAGGGACTTGGACTTACCTCCAAGTCAAAAGGTAAAAGGAGAAACAGGAACAAACGGTCTCCTACCCTCATGGACATCTTTGTCAAAGAGGGTGAGGGGACTCAGAAGGTGAACAGGAACAAGATGGACTATGGAAACCACAAGAAGGGCAACACCATTCCTACTAATACAGCCGACAAACTCAATTCTTCTTATGTCTTATGCCGTGCTAGTGATGGGCATGTTTATGCCAGATTTGTTGGTTCCTATGATGAGTACATTGAATGGGCTATCTGGGTCCCTAAGACCCTTGTCTCTAACATGAAAGGACCCATTAAAAAATGGGTACCTAAAGCCAAGCCTTGATCTATTGTAGGAGTTTGCTTCCAGTGGGGGTGTCATGGTTGTTCGATAGTGGAGCAACAAATCATATGACCGGAAGCAAGGACTTAGTGGTGGATGTGCATCCTTCTCCATCTATGCCCACCCATGTCCAATTCACCGATGCATCCTCGTCAAAGGTATTGGGATTTGGTAAGGTGGTCGTCTCTCAAGATTTATCTATTGAGAAGGTCATGCTTGTTGTGTCACTTGCCTACAATTTACTTTCGATTCGTCAACTTGCAATTATGGGGTTTTCCACATTCTTTAATCTTGATACTGTGGTCCTCCTGTGGAGCAAGACTCTTAAAGTAGCCTATGTTGGCTATGTCAAAAATGGTCTTTATGTGGTGAACTTCGCAAAGCGACCCACTAAGACCGCGACGTGTTTAATGGCTAAAGTTGATGTGGGCTGGCTTTGGCATCGCCGTTTAGCTCATGTCAATATGAGATCTTTGCAAAGTCTTCTAACAGGGGACCATATTCGTGGACTAACAAATGTGAGTTTTGCTAAAGATCGTGTTTGCAGTGCCTGCATTGAAGGAAAGATTCATGAAACTGCTCATCGTCCAACGACTCTCATCTACACTAAGAGGCCATTAGAGCTCCTCCATATGGATCTGTTTGGCCCTCCATCATTTCATAGTCTTGGAGGCAGAAAGTACTGCTTGGTGATTGTTGACGACTACTCAAGATACACCTGGGTATATTTCTTCAAAAGGAAGAGTGAAACTCAACAAACTGTCATCAACTTTGCTAATGAAGCTCAACGTCAACATGAAGCAAAGATCTTGATGATTAGAAGTGACAACGGCACCGAGTTCAAGAACTACACCTTGGATGAGTTTCTAGGTGACGAGGGAATAAAACATCAATATTCAGCACCATATACCCCTCAACAAAACGGCATGGCAGAAAGGAAGAACCGGACCTTGATAGACGCTGCAAGAACAATGATGGCGGAATTCAAATCTCCATATAACTTTTGGGCACAGGCCATCAACACAGCATGTCATGCGTCCAATCGGCTCTATATACGCAAATTCTTGAACAAGACTCCTTATGAGATTCTAACTGGAAACAAACCCAATCTCAAGTACTTCCGGGTATTCGGTTGTAAGTGTTTCATTCTCAAGAAAGGTGCACGTTTAGCTAAATTTGATTCTAGAGCTCATGAGGGCATCTTTGTTGGTTATGCTGCAAACTCTCATGCTTACCGTGTCCTCAACAAGTCCACTGGAATCATTGAGGAGACGTGTAACGTGGAGTTTGATGAAAATAATGGCTCCCAAGTGGAGCAAAGTGGTATTTGTGATGTAGGTGATGAAATTCCTCCCCAAGCCATAAGAAGAATAGGGATTGGTCAAATACTCCCCATTGAGGAACCCCTTGTGGCCGAAGGATAAGTACAATGCTCTACTCAAGTGGAGCCATCACCTCCACAAGCCCCACACGCTTTCGATGAACAAAGAGAAGACTCTCAACAAAATGAACAAGCTCAAGGTCAAGATAAATTGCCCAACAATGATGATGTGTCTCATGATATTCAAGCATTCACCCAAGACTCTGAACCGGCTCATGATCAAGATCAAGTGCAACCACGAGATTCAGACCAAGTAGAAGCACAAGATCAAGATCAAGAGCAACCACAAACACAAGATCAAACTAGTGAACCTGCTCAAGTCGAAAGTGAAGATGATCAGGATACTGTCTCACAATTCCCTTCTACAGCACCAACAGCCGGTGCCAAGGGAGGCTCAAGACGCAAGGGCAAGCAAAGTAAACAAGTCGATGCTCCCCCGCTATCCAATTAACAGCTCTTGGAGCGTCGAGCAGCCAAGATTGCGAACAAGCTGAGAGTCAAGTCACATCTTATGAAGAATGTACTTGGCAGTTTAAAAAGGGGAGTATCCACCCGTTAACAGATTTGGAATTATTGTGAGCATCACGTGTTTGTTTCATATTGTGAACCTCAACAGGTACAGGAAGCGCTCAATGATGAGCATTGGCTTATGGCCATGCATGAAGAACTTAACAACTTCAAGCGCAACCAAGTGTGGGATTTAGTGCCAATGCCAACGGAGGAACATAATGTCATCGGGACCAAATGGATATTCAAGAACAAGCAAGATGCCAATGGGATTGTGGTTTGAAACAAGGCAAGATTGGTGGCTCAAGGCTACTCCCAAGTCGAGGGTATCGACTACGGTGAAACCTTTGCCCCTGTTGCTCGTCTAGAATCTATTCGCATGTTGCTTGCATTTGCTTCTCATCATAACTTCAAATTACAACAAATGGATGTGAAAAGTGCCTTTCTTAATGGTCCTTTAAATGAGTTGGTCTATGTCAAACAACCACCGGGATTCAAACATCCCAAGCTCCCCAATCATGTGTACAAACTTAATAAGGCACTCTATGGCCTTAAACAAGCCCCACGTGCGTGGTATGAGTATCTTACTGAGTTGTTACAAGATCGTGGGTTTGAAATTGGGAAGATAGATCCCACTCTTTTTACAAAGAGGGTTAAAGGGGATTTGTTCATATGCCAACTATATGTGGATGATATTATCTTTGGCTCTCCTAACATTTCCTTCAATGAAGAATTTGCTGCACTAATGACTGAGAAATTTGAGATGTCCATGATGGGAGAGTTGAAGTTCTTCCTTGGGTTCGAGATTAAACAAGGTCTAGAAGGGACCTTCATCAAACAAGCCAATTACACTCAAGACATTCTCAAACGGTTCGAGCTTGAAGATGTCAAACCGGTCAAGTTCCCCATGCCAACAAGATGCAAGCTTGACAGTGATCCCAATGGTAAAGCAGTGGATCAAAAGGTATATCGCTCCATGATTGGATCCTTCCTTTACCTTTGTGCATCTAGACCGGATATTATGTTGAGTGTAGGGATATGTGCACGGTTTCAATCCGCACCAAAAGAAAGTCATTATATGGCTGTTAAGCGAATCTTTCGATATTTGGCTCATACCCCAAACTTTGGCCTTTGGTATCCCAAAGGAGCAAACTTCAATCTAGTTGGCTATTCTGACTCAGATTGGGCTGGAGATTGTGTGGAGAGGAAGTCAACTTCTGGAGGATGCCAATTCCTTGGTCCCTCACTGGTAAGTTGGTCTTCAAAGAAGCAGAATTGCGTCTCTCTATCATCCACCGAAGCTGAGTATGTGGCAGCTGCAAGTTGTTGTGCACAATTGCTATGGATGAGGCAAACTTTAAAGGATTACGGTGTCACTTGTGACAAAGTGCCTCTTCTATGTGACAATCAAAGTGCTATCAAGATTTCCCTCAACCCAGTGCAACATAGCAAAACCAAGCATATTAATATTCGCCATCACTTCATCCGAGAACATATCAAGCTAGGTGATATTGAGGTTCACTTCATCCACACTGAAGAGCAACTTGCAGATATTTTCACTAAGCCCTTAGATGAAGCAAGGTTCCGGGAGTTAAGGCATGAGCTAAATATCATTGATTCAAGTAATGTGGATTGAAGCTAGGCATGTTGCACCTCAGTATGCATTCTATCTTGTTCTAGATGTAGGCATGGACATAGGGGGAGTGTTGTTCTCTCAATGAACTTTTTCTCCCCCCATTATGCATAAATCGATCTAGTCTTTCACTTTAGCCATTGTCAAATGGCACTTGTGCTTCAAAGACGAGCATTGGTCATGAACCCAAGGATAATTCTTCGCGGTGTCATACCTTTGTCTCAAACATAGGTGGCCTCGGCCACCGCCCCCCACCTTTCTCTCATATAGAAGAAAGGATATAAAATGAAAAGTCAGTATATCTTGCTGGTGCTATCTTCTTTTTCACTAACTTGTCATTTGCCCACGTTCTTCTCTTATCCTAGGCCCCGTGGTGACATTTGCAGCGGTATTACCGCCAGGGGTAGCGGTACTACCGCCAGGACCCCAGCGGTACTACCGCCAGGATCCCAATCTACCACGACCTAACTAGGACATTTTTAGGGCTGTCTCAGGGGGAGCGGTACTACCGCCAGGACCCCAGCGGTACTACCGCCAGGTAGCGGTACTACCGCCAGGACCACAGCGGTACTACCGCTGGCCCGTACCCCTTGGGCTATATAAAGGAGGGGGAGCCCGTTTTTTTTCTGCCTCTTTCTCCTTCCTCGCGGCTCCTCCCTCCCCAACCTCGAACTCCCCCTATTTCGATCTCGATTCGTGGAGCCCCTTCTCTCCGTTGAGTTGGAGGGTTTGCTCCACTTCTCCTTCCTCCTCCAAGTGCCATGGATCCCGGTGGTGCTCGTCGCTCGAACCCCCCACGGGACACGCAGTCAAAGCATTATCGTAATCCAGAGGCTTCAGAGGGCTCCGCCTCTTCAGGTCTACAACCCAAAAATCAGGCCTTCAAGAAGACCGCTCACAAGGACAAGGGGCTCAACGTTCGCACCATGCCCCCTAAGGATTTTCTGCGGTTCCGCAACCAAAACCACTATCTCCAAGAGCGGGCTGTGATCAAGAATGTCGAGAATGTTTGGAAAAGGGATCACTACAGGATCTACCGTGATATCATCAACCATTTCAAGAAGAACTTTGTCCCCGTTCAGTGGATTGACCTGGCTCACCTTCAGTGGAACATGGACTACTTTGGTGATGCTCTCTCTCTGATTGACAAACTGGGCATCAAGGAGATCATCTCTTTCAAGACAGACTTTGACCCCAATGTTGTTGCCCAGATGTCACGGTTCACTTCTCTCCTGATGACGAGCGATCCATGGTGTGGATGAGTGGGACTCAGAAGATGACCGGTTCCTGGCGTGAATTCATGGCATTCCTCAAGGTTGATTTCCAGGGAGCTGACACTCCACTTGGGTCGCGTCCTCATGCTGCAGCTCCCACTGACAGGGCCTCCGCCAAGGACAGATTGCAGCAACTCTATGTGAAGAAAGGTGTGCTCCCCAGGCATCTGGACATCATGCATCGGATCTTCCGCAACACCCTCTTTCCTCGCATTGGCAACTTCGACGAGGTACATGGCTCTCTGGCTGAGATGCTACTACTCTGTGAGGAGGCTATGACTAAGGAGTCTGCCCCTCTTGATATTTCTGATGTGATGTTCACTGAGCTCTGGAACTGCATCATGATGCGCAAGGTTCCCATCTACGGGCCCTACTTGTTTGCTTATATCCGTCAGAAGTGGCAAGACACCTATCCGCAGGAGGAGTTATACATTCAGGCTGACTACATTGTGCACGATCCTGTCAAGCTTCGCGTCAAGGACAAATGGGCCAACCCATCAACTTCATCTCAACACATGGACACTGACACAGAGACTGCTGCTGACAGAGGAACCGCCTCTCAGTCATGCTCTTCTGCCATGCCATCTTGGGCCATGAAACTGCATGATAAGATGAAGACTCTCTTCTGTATGTAGGCTAAGGGCCAGTATCAGACGCATGTGGCTCAGAAGGAGAACCATCAGAGGCACAAGCGTGTCCTGAGGACACTTGATGTGGACATCTCCAGCGGATCAGAGGACGACATCACTCCAGAGGCTGCTTGGATGCGGGCTCAAGGTTACCAGTGGTCTGGTGCTAAGGAGGAAGAGGACAATGAAGAGGAGCAGGACGATTAGGAAGCTACGGACGAGTCTGGCGATGCTGAGGATGAGGAGTAACCACCTGTGGCGTTAGGTGTGCCCCTTTTTGGTGTCTTGTGCCAAAGGGGGAGAGAGTCTAGGAGCTGGATTTGCTTTGAGAGTTGAACTTTGCTTAGCTTTGCTTATCTTTCGTATTTTGCTTCGAACTTGGTTTGCTTCTTTTTGCTATCTTTCGTGAGACATGAAGTTGGGTGAGATTTATTTCCATCATATGCTGTGAGTCATATGCTCCTTATTTTCATATATATCTATCTTTTTGTTCTCATATTATTCTCTGTGTAAATCCGGTATTGTCATCAATCCACCAAAAAGGGGGAGATTGTTGGGGCATAGTTTATGCCTAAGTAATTTTGGTGATTGATGACAGTACCGCAAAGGACTAACCATGTGTATTAAGATTTCAGATAACACACGTCAACGGCAAAAGACGACTCGCCCCCTCTCTCGTGGAACAGAAGCACGGTGTTCTCTACGATTCTCTTTATTTGAGTCATAGGAAAGCCATACTATTAAGAGGGGAACCGTAGTGGAAAGGTTTGGGTGGAATCAATCTTGCACGCGCACACTTCTCATATTTTCCCCCTTGCCGGCAACTGTGGAGTGGCTCCCGCCTTAGTGTTTCCTTCGTCTTTGCAAATGGTCCCCCAACGGTAGTACCGCTGGAGTGCTAGCGGTAGTACCGCTGTAGCCAGCGGTAGTACCACTAGGTGGCGGTAGTACCGCCCCTGGTCAGCGGTAGTACCGCTCCAGGAGCTTAGTACCGCCTGCCTAGCGGTCGTACGTGGACGGACCTTTTTGCGAAGACTTTCTTGGCGGTGGTAGTGCTTATGCACTACCAGGGGCCCAACGGTAGTACCGCTGCAGCCAGCGGTAGTACCGCTGGAGTGCTAGCGGTATGCTGCATCCAGCGGTAGTACCGCTAGGCACGGGCTGTGAGTGGGAAAACGGTTGGATTCCCCCCCCCCACTATATAAAGGGTTCTTCTAGCTGTGGAACCCTATCTCTTACCCTCCCAAGCTCCATTGTTGCTCCCTAAGCTCAAAAGTGCCCGATCTCTCTCCCTAGCCAATCAAACTTGTTGATTCTTTAGGGATTGGTTGAGAAGGCCTAGATCCACACTTCCACCAAGAGGAAAGTTGATTCCCCCACCAATCCCTTGCGGATCTTGTTACTCTTGGGTGTTTGAGCATCCTAGACGGTTGAGGTCACCTCAAAGCCAGATTCCATTGTGGTGAAGCTTCGTGGTCTTGTTGGGAGCCTCCAAGCTTTGTGTGGAGTTTGCCCCAACCTTGTTTGTAAAGGTTCGATCGCCGCCTTCAAGGGCACCTATAGTGGAATCACGGTACCTTGCATCGTGCGAGGGCCTAAGGAGAATACGGTGGCCTTAGTGGCTTATTGCGGAGCATTGTGCCTCTACACCACTCCAACGGAGACGTAGTTCCTGTCAAAGGGAAGGAACTTCAGTAACACATCCTCGTCTTCATTGGTTCCACTTGTGGTTATCTCTAACCTTTACTTTGTGTATGCTTATGTTGTTGTCTTTCCCTTACTTGTCTTAGTAGCTATCGTTGCTAGCTTCATTACGGTTCACCCCATTGTTGTCCTATTTGTGAACCCGTATGTTGTTTACCCTAACTTGCTAAGATTAATTAAAAAGTGGTCGTTGCCTATTCACCCCCCCCCCTCTAGTCAACCATATCGATCCTTTCATCCGGTGAGGTAAAACCCTTAGTCTTGCCTGTGTGACTATATGGGAATCACAATACAAATGGTGCTCCTTGAGTTGTTCATGAGGAGGGAGACGGAGCTCTAGTTGCCGGTCTCATTGCCTCAGTGGTGTTTCTCTCGTGTGTGTATTTGTGTCTCAGGATGGTCTCGGTTGCGAGCCGTGGGTGCATGGTGTGCCCATCTCTGAGGGCTGGGATGAGGCTTTACAGTGCAACCTGATACGTATAGTGGTAAGGTTAGGACACGAGATGGGGCCGGCTACCAGCCTCTCCGGTGCGCTTTGGGGCCGGACGGCTTTGGGTCTTGTCTGGCGCGGGCTTGCCGGCGGTGTGCATCAGCGGCTGTCGTGCCGACTCGTCAGGGCGCATGTAAGGGGGAACATGGCTACACGGCCATCTCGCCCGGTCAGTGTCGGCAGTGGCATCGGCCATGTAGCCTCGCTGACCCTTTCATCATTGCGTCAGGGCCACGCCGAGTATGTCAGCGCATACTGCGGCCGTGATAGCCTCTACATTATTCATCTGTCTTGTCTTCGTACGGGAGTATTGCCGGATGGGATGGGAGCTGGTCGTCCAGCTGGCGGCGGGCCCGCCGGCCGGGCTGAATCCCGCCAGTTAGCCTGACACGCATCAGCCAGGTGGGTCGCCTATCACCAGCCGGCTAGGCACGCATTTTCCAAGCGGGCCGGCTATCGCCAGCCGGCCTAGGGGGGGGGGGCTAGATGTCCCCAAATATCTTGACACAACTAATCTCCGCTCTTGGTATACCCATGGGTAATATCCCCATCGGGGTGAGTGGCTGTCTTATCTTGGGTGTCGTGGATTTGACAAGGTCGTTCCATAATTTTTTCCCATTGGATTGGCCCATCTTTATTCCCTTTAAAGGGTTTCTTCCGTTATCCCTCTCTTAGAGCTATGGAACCCAGCTTTGGCTACTGTGTCATCGACGTTGCTTGTGCGGAGGCGGCGCTTGTTCTTGTTTTTCCTCGGCTTGCCATTCCCGTCCCGAACTTCAGAGGTTTCAGGATCGTCCAAATTGTGGCTGCGCCGATCTAGCCAATTGTCTTCGCCCGCGCAAAAGCGGGTCATGAGTGAAGTGAGGGCGGACATTGTTCTCGGCCTGTCCTGTCCGAGCTGGCGAGCCAACCACTCGTCACGGATGTTCTGCTGAACGAGGATATTGCTTCGGTGTCTGGGCAATCCACAATTTGGTTTTTTGTTGTTGAGAATCAGTTCCAGAATTCTCTGGCCGACACGCCCGCCTTCCGGACGACGTTACTTAGGTTGGAGGAATCCGTGGGCCGAACATAGGTCCCCTAGAAGTTACATAGGAAAGCTTCTTCGAGCTCTTCCCAACTTCTGATCGAGTCTTCAGGCACACTGTTCAACCAGTGTCTTACTGGCCCTTTCAGCTTGAGGGGCAAGTATTTGATGGCGTGGAGATCATCTCCTCTCGCCAGGTGAATGTGGTGACAAAAGTCTTCTATCCACACTACAGGGTCCGTAGTTCCATCGTACGATTCTATGTTAACAGGTTTGAATCCCTTCGGGAACTGGTGCTGCATTACTTCATCAGTGAAACATAGTGGGTGTGCGGCACCTCTTGTCCGAACTATCTTGTTCAGAAGACCGGCTTTGGGTTGAGTGCGGTATGAGTCCCAATCTCTTGCATAGTATGACATCCGAGGTGGCTCTCCATCCCATTTAGTGGGGGAGTACTTTTTTGACCCGTAAATGGATCTGTTGCGGCCTGTCTTGTTATCCAGGTTGTATCGCAAGTCATTTCTGCCACGAGGGTTTTCTCTCTCTTTCACCTTTCCACGGGGTGGCCTGGGGTAACGTTCGGTGTTCGATGCCACCTTGTCGCGCCCTCGAGGTGGGTGGTCGGGCTGGTCATAATTTGTTCGCTTGGGGGATGCGGTCCTTGGGGTTTCGTCATCGAATTGCGGAAGTAGTCGGCGGCGTGGGTAACTTTTCTTCTGATCCATCCATCCAAGCCCGTGCTCTTCCACGACGGCCAGTACCTTGGTCCATCTGTTATTTATAGTGTCTTGTTCGGCCTGGAGTTGATGCTCCCTTGCCTTTAAGCTTCGAGTGGTAACTATAAGTCGGGTATCGAGTATCGCGAGGTCTTCGTCCTCTAGGTAGTCATTGGGAGCAAGGTAATCATCATCGTCTGACCTGTTGATGTCGTCGGGGCCGTCCTGCTCCTCGGTTTGGTCCGCATCCTCGAGCGGATGTTCTGGCATACCGAAGTTGTCATGGTCTTCTAGGGTTTTATTGTCCCCGGTGTCCTGTGCAGGTGATACGTCCATTTTGCATCATGATTTCATGTTGATATTTATCGCTTTATGGGCTGTTATTACACTTCACGGTACAATACTTATGCCTTTTCTCTCTTATTTTGCAAGGTTTACATGAAGAGGGAGAATGTCGGGAAATGGAATTCTGGCCTGAAAAAGGAGCAAGTTTGAGATACCTATTCTGCGCAACTCCAAAAGCCATGAAAATCAATGAGGATTTATTTTGGATTTTATAAAAAATACCGGGACGAAGAAGTACCAGAGGGGAGCCAGCAGGAGGCCACAAGCATGCTAGCCACGGCCTACCCCCTAGCCGCGCCTAGGGGGCTTGTGGGCTCCCTGTTGGCCATGCGGCCCCCCTCTTTTGCTATAAGGAGGGTTCGTTCTAGAAAAAATCAAGAGGAGGCTTTCGGGAGGAATCGCCGCCTCCACGAGGCGGAACTTGAGCAGAACCAATCTAGAGCTCCGACAGGGTCGTCCTCCAGGGAAACTTCCCTCCCGGAGGAGGAAATCATCGCCATCGTCATCACCAACACTCCTCTCATCGGAGGGGACCCATCACCATCAACATCTTCATCAACACTGATGGGGTTATAGTCCTAGGGTAGGGTCATAGGCCTGCCCTATAGGTCCTACCCAGGGACTACCCCTCACAGAGGACAAGACCCTTAGTCAACTCCGACTGAATTAAGGAATTCCTATCTTCCAGTCGGAGACATACCTTCGGTCCTCCAGTCGGCGACTAGCATTCGGAGGATATCGAGTCAACCGACTGCGTACCACTCGGTACATCGTAACCCCCCTGGAGGGAAACGGTCGTACGTTTCCGGGTGCATTTATTAGCATTAAGGGCGTACGTTACCTGTAACGTACGCATTCAATCGCCACTACTCCACCCCTGTACCAGAACCGTTGTGGAGGGCAGCGTACTCTATATAAGCCACCCTCCCCCACTGGTAAAGGGGTTAGCAATTCATTGTATTCCCTATTCCACTCAACAACAAAGCTCCCTGAGCACTGAGACATAGGGCTATTACCTCCACCGCAGAGGGGCCTGAACTCATACATCCTCGCCGTAGCTAGGACTCTGCCCGTCCTTTTCGTACCCTATACATCTACTGTCAGGCTTATACCCACGACAGTTGGCGCCCACCGTGGGGCAGTCGTCTAAGCGACTTCCGGCGAGTTTGCGACTACTTCCTTTCATCATGTCGTCCGGTGGAGGTTCGAGCATGGGTCACCAGATCTTCTTCGGTGCTCTCTCCTTCATCGTCGACGATTCGGCGTGGCTTCGGGATGCCCCTCTCAACGTCGAGGCGCTTCCCCGTCGCGGGGCTACGCACTTCCGTGCCGGCGCTCGCGGTATCCTTCTGCTCCAACAGTCGAGTCTGGTCTCAACCTGCACCGCCGCCACGCGCCGCAGCAAGCGGTCCCGCCATCCGCGGCTCCAACATTGGGTGCAGTATGCCCAAGCGCGCCAGAACGCGTCTTCGCAAGTGGCAGTTCTTGAGTCCGTTGTGGTTGCCCCGCCGTCCCAGCACTCGGACTCGATTCTGACTGAGTTTCCTTCCGAGTATGCAGGTCGCGGGCCTGCAGCAGAAGTACACATGGCCAACTCCCATGAAGATCCCTGTCAAGCTGGCCGAAGCGAGCGCGAGGTCGGTGAAGCATCCGGTGCGCGCCGTCCACCTCGCCGTTCTGCCAGTCGGCACACTCGGCGGAGCAACGTGGAGTTGTTCCGCACGCCTCTCCTCAACTTGGTTGCGGCTGCCAAGATTGCCGATTCCCTCCAGCCGACTGATTCGGAAGCAGGAAGGGGGATCGAGCAGATCCGAGCCCTGTTGCACACGGCGCAGCAGCATAATTCGGCAGTCTCCCAGTCACACAACCGGATCTATAATAGTTCCGTCCACGCGAATACGCATCGGTCGGTTCACAGCCCTGGTTCCCATCAGCGCCATAGGGGAGGCAGCCGTTCCATGATTCATGAAGATCGCCGCCGCTCACGCACCCCTCCGCGGGGTGGGCCCTATGGGTCCCGACATCATGATGATCGGCGTTCAGTCGGCGACACTTACGACCCAAGACCCGACGCAAGAGGACGTATCGCCGAGCGAAGAGTCGACAGGGGTCGAGCCCACCGCGATGGTCACGATATGGACCGTCCAAGTGGAAGCAGGACCATCGTGTCCGATCCCGAGTGTTTTAGTCAAGCCATCCGCTCGGCTGACATCCCGCCCAACTTCCGATTGGCAGCGGGAATCGATAAATTTACGGGAGAGTCCAAGCCAGAAACATGGCTAGACGACTACCGAGTGGCAGTCCAGATCGGAGGAGGGACGACCACGTCGCCATGAAGCACCTCCCTCTGATGCTCGACGGCTCGGCGCGGGCGTGGCTGAATCAATTAGCGCCCTTGAGCATTTATAGTTGGGCGGATCTGGCCCGAGTGTTCATCCGGACCTTCGAAGGGACATGCAAGCGCCCTGCGGGCCTCGTGGAGCTCCAGCAATGCGTCCAGAAGCCGAATGAGCCCCTGCGCGACTTCATCCAGCGCTGGACGACTCTCTACCACACGGTGGAGAACGTCACCGAACATCGAGCAGTCTGCGCCTTCAAGGCAGGCGTGAGGTACAGGGAGCTGTACCTGAAGTTTGGCCGAACAGGCGACATCTCCATGAGCAAGATGATGGAGATAGCAGCTCGCTACGCGAATGGCGAAGAAGAGGACCGTATCCGAAGCGGCAAGCACAAGACGGTCGGCGACGGAGAAGGAAGCAACACTCGGAAGCAAAAGCAAAAAGCTCCATCCACTCTGCAGGCAGAAGCTGCAGTCGTGACCAATGCCAAGTTCAAAGGCAAAGGGAAGGCGCAGTATACCCCCAAGAAGAAGCCGTTCAATAATCCCATCCTGGACCAACCATGCCCGGTTCATACGAAGAGGGCAACCCCATATATCCCAAGCATACCAATCGGCAGTGCCGACTCCTGATCCAGGGATTCGGCGAAGGACAACCGAGTGAGAAGGTCAGCGAACATGATGAGGAGGATAAGGAGGATCCGTTCCCCCAAGTCCATGCGACACTCATGATTTTTGCTGACGTCGAAAGCAAGAGTCGACTGAAGCTGGTGAACAGGGAGGCAACATGGCCGTTCCTACCAGCCCCAAGTTCCTTAAATGGTCTCAGACTGCGATCACCTTTGACCAGTCGGATCATCCAGTGCATGTCCCCACCCCAGGAAGACATGCTCTGGTCGTCGACCCGGTGGTGGAAGGAGTCCGACTGCGCAAAGTCCTCATGGACGACGGCAGCGGGTTGAACATCATGTACGCCGACACTCTCAAGGGAATGGGCATTCCGATGTCCAAACTCAGCGAGAGCAGTATGCAGGTCCACGGAGTCGTCCCTGGACGGAAGGCCAAGTCACTCGGCCAGATCGCGTTGGACGTCGTTTTCGGCTCCGACAAGAACTTTCGCAAGGAGAAGCTCACATTTGAGGTGGTGGATTTCCAGAGCGCTTACCACGCGATTCTGGGCCGCCCAGCATATGTGAGCTTCATGGCCCGTCCATGCTACGTATACTTGAAGCTGAAGATGCCAGGCCCGAAAGGCGTGATCACCATCACGGGTAATCGTCAGCGAGCCAAAGAGTGTCTGCAGCAGGGATCAAGAATCGCCGACCAGCAGATGGCTATTCTCGAGCTCGACGAGTACAAGAAGACAGTTGACCCTGCCGACCTGATGCGCTCAAAGAAACCAGCTTCCGAGTCCGCATTCCAGTCGGCGGGAGAGACGAAGAAGGTCAGCATCCACCCGACGGACGACTCTGCTGCCCCGACGAACATCTTCACCACCCTCGATCCTAAATAGGAAGCCGAGCTCACCCAATTCCTCCGTGAGAACTAGGACATCTTTGCATGGAAACCCTCTGACATGCCAGGTGTTCCTAGGGAGTTGGCTGAGCACCGACTGCATGTGGATCCCGCTGCTCGGCCCGTCCGAGAGCGGCTGCACCGGTCGGCCGCGCACAAGAGGAAGGCAATCGGAGAAGAGGTGGCCAAGCTGCTGGCCGCCAACTTCATTCGCGAGGTTCACCACTCTGAGTGGCTCGCCAATGTTGTCATGGTGCCCAAGAAGGATAAGTCGCTCTGAATGTGCATCGACTTCAAGCATCTCAATAAGGTCTGCCCGAAAGACCGTTTTCCGCTCCCCCGCATAGATCAAATTGTCGATTCGACTGCGGGATGCGAGCGTTTGTCATTTCTTGATGCCTACTCAGGCTATCATCAGATCCGTCTGTATGGTCCCGATGAGTTAAAAACAGCCTTCATCACCCCATTCGGGTGCTTCTGCTACATCACTATGCCCTTCGGTCTGAAGAATGCAGGAGCTACCTTTATGCACATGATCCAAAAATGTCTCCTCGACCAGATCGGTCGGAATGTGGAAGTATATATGGATGATATCGTAGTCAAGTCACGCAAAGGTTCTGACCTGTTGACAGACTTGGCAGAAACATTCGCCAACCTTCGTAGATACGATATCAAGCTCAACCCAGCCAAATGTTCATTCGGTGTTCCCAGCGGAAAGTTACTCGGTTTCTTCGTTCCCGAACGAGGGATCGACGTCAACCCCGAAAAGATCGGGACCATCGTCCGAATGGAGAGGCCGGTCAGAATACACGATGTTCAACGGCTCACAGGTTGCCTAGCGGCTTTGAGCAGGTTCATCAGTCGACTCGGCGAGAAAGCACTTCCTCTGTACCGACTCATGAAGAAATCATATACTTTCGAGTGGACAGACGAAGCCCAAGTCGCTTTCGATGACCTTAAAGTCTTACTTTCCACCCAGCCGGTTCTTACTGCTCCGCTCAGTAAAGAGCCCCTTCTTCTGTATATCGCGGCTACGAATCAAGTCGTCAGTACTGTTCTTACAGTCGAACGAGGAGAAGAAGGCAAAGCATACAAAGTTCAGCGGCCAGTGTACTACATCTCCGAAGTCCTAACTCCTTCCAAGCAGAGGTATCCCCACTATCAAAAACTTATCTACGGGATTTACATGACTGCGAAGAAGGTGGCTCATTATTTCCAAGACCACTCGGTGTCTGTCGTTTCTGATGCTCCGTTGTCGGAAATTCTCCACAATCGAGACGCTTCAGGCCGAGTGGCGAAATGGGCAATGGAGATGATGTACTGCGATATCAAGTTCGAGGCCAAGAAAGCTATTAAGTCTCAAGCCCTGGGTGACTTTATAGCAGAATGGGTAGAACAACAGCAACCGACCCACATCTGCTCGGCTCATTGGACAATGTTCTTTGATGGGTCGAAGATGTTGAATGGCTCCGGCGCTGGTGTTGTGATCATTTCACCAAAGGGCGACAAGCTCAAGTACGTGCTACAGATACACTTCGATTCCTCCAACAACGAGGCAGAGTATGAAGCTCTCCTCTACGGATTGCGCATGGCCATCTCACTCGGCGTTCGTCGCCTGATGGTCTACGACGATTCAGATTTGGTGGTCAATCAAGTGATGAAAGAGTGGGACGTCAGGAACCCCACCATGACCATATACCGCAATGCAGTAAGGAAGCTGGAGAAGAAGTTTGAAGGTCTCGAACTCCACCATGTTCCGAGATTGAAGAACCAAGCAACTGATGAGTTGGCAAAACTCGGATCCACTCGGAGACCAGTCCCGAGTGACGTCTGCCTCGAGCACCTCCACCTTCCCTCAGTAAAAGAAGATCCTTTCACAGAGGGACTAGTACAACCCAAGAGCACAACAGATCCGACTGAAGTCGATGTACCTGCTGTGGTTGATCTGGTTATGGAGATCCTCACTGCCATCCCCGAGTGGACTGTGCCGATCATTGCATATATTCTGAGACAGGAACTACCAGAAGACGAAGCTCATGCCAGGTAGATAGTCCGCAGGTCGAAGGCATTCACTGTCATTGATGGACAATTGTACAAGGAGAGTGTTTCAGGCGTTCTTCAACGCTGCATTTACCCAGAGGAGGGGCAGTTGATCCTGGAAGAGATTCACTCGGGAACCTGCGGTCATCACGCCTCTTCAAGAGCAATCATCGCCAAGGCATTCAGGGCTGGTTTTTTCTGGCTGCAGGCGAATGAGATGGCTAAAGACATGGTCGACCGATGCGAGGGCTGTCAGTTCTACTCCAACAAGTCCCACAAGCTAACTTCTGCATTGAAGACAATCCCGCTTGTGTGGCCGTTTGCAGTTTGGGGATTAGATACAGTCGGTCCATTCAAGACAGGCCAAGGAGGCTACACTCATCTGTTGGTGGCAGTCGACAAGTTCACAAAATGGATAGAAGCCAAGCCCATCAAGAAACTCGACGCCTCAACAGCCGTCAAGTTTGTCAAGGACATCATCTCCAGATTCGGTGTACCTCACAGCATAATCACGGATAACGGGACAAACTTTGACTCGGACAGATTCAAAGGTTTTTGTGCAAGCCAAGGTATCCGAGTGGATTTTGCTTCCGTAGCACATCCTCAATCCAATGGACAAGCAGAGCGGGCGAATGGACTTATTCTTCAGGGTTTAAAGCCCCGACTTTTGCGAGAGGTGGGACATGCCGCTGGCGCTTGGGTCACCGAGTTACCTTCAGTACTTTGGGGTCTTCGCACAACCCCGAACAGATCTACAGGGCGATCGCCGTTCTTCCTCGTTTACGGAGCAGAAGCGGTCCTTCCAAGTGACTTGCTTCATAATGCTCCACGAGTCGAACTCTTCTCCGAAGCTGAAGCAGAACAAGCAAGGCAAGATGGAGTGGACCTTCTAGAGGAGGAGCGCGAGATGGCACTGACTCTCTCAACCATTTATCAACAAGATCAACGGCGTTTTCATGCACGCCACGTCAGGAGTCGCACGTTCCAAGCAGGCGACCTGGTGCTCCGAGTGGATCAACAAAGACCTCACAAGTTGGCCCCGGCCTGGGAAGGACCCTTTATCATCTCCAAGGTGCTGAACAACGGAGCATACAGACTCTACAACATCGAGAGGGAGACAGACGAGCCACGCGCATGGAATGGAGACCTCTTGAAGCGCTTCTACACGTGATCGTCGACTGAAGCAGTGTAAAGAACTAGTATTGATGGAATAATATAAAGCGGATTCAGTTTTTGCAGTCTCAGAATTCTTCCGCAGTTGCAGACTCTGGTCACTCAAAAAAAAACTTAGCTGTGGTCAAGAATCACCTAAGTTACAACTTTCTCCGAGTGTGCACTAATCGTCGCACTCGGGGACTTAGCTGTGATCAAGAATCACCTAAGTACTAACTTTCTCTGAGTGTGCACTAATCGTCGCACTCGGGGACTTAGTTGTGATCAAAAATCACCTAAGTAATAACTTCCTCCGGGTGTGCACTAAACGTCGCACTCGGGGACTTAGCTGTGATCAAGAATCACCTAAGTACTAACTTTCTCCGAGTGTGCACTAATCGTCGCACTCGGGGACTTAGCTGTGATCAAGAATCACCTAAGTAATAATTCCTCCGAGTGTGCACTAAACGTCGCACTCAGGGACTTAGCTGTGATCAAGAATCACCTAAGTAATAACTTCCTCCGAGTGTGCACTAAACGTCGCACTTGGGGACTTAGCTGTGATTAAGAATCACCTAAGTACTAACTTTCTCCGAGTGTGCACTAAACGTCGCACTCGGGGAAACAGCTGTGATCAAGAATCACCTACGTTCTAATTTTCTCCGAGTGTGCACTAAACGTCGCACTCGGGGACTTAGCTGTGATCAAGAATCACCTAAGTCCTAACTTTCTCCGAGTGTGCACTAAACGTCGCACTCGGGGACTTAGCTGTGATCAAGAATCACCTAAATAATAACTTTCTCCGAGTGTGCACTAAGCGTCTCACTCGGAGACTTAGCTGTGATCAAGAATCACTTAAGTCATAACTTCCTCCGAGTGTACGCTAAGCGTCTCACTCGGAGACTTTGCTGTGATCCAGAGTCACCTAAGTAATCACTTTCCCCGAGTGTGTACTAAACGTCGCACTCGAAACAACATTCAAACACAAGTGTAAACGCTTTGCTTCGGATTCCAAAATTCTCGCAAAGATAGCTAACTCGGTGCGGATCAAGCTTACCCGCACCGATTTAAGAATGTGACGGCCAACAGAAGTGGCCAAAGTACCTTACACATAAACACTCGGCATACCGAGGATAAAAGTTTTATTACGCGTCAGCTGGGTCGGCGCCAGGACTGGAGGGCTCCACGAAGGTGTCCAAGTCGATTCCGTCGGCGATGCGGGTAGCACTCTCAAGGAACGTCTCCATGAAGTCTTCGAATCGAAGCTTCTTCGTGTTGGCGACCTCCAGTGTCTTCAGCTTCTCTTCCCGCACCTCCTTGCAATGGACTCGGACCAAGGACAGGGCAACATCTGCACCGCAACGCGCTGCCGATTTCTTCCACGATTGCACTCGGTTCGGAATCTCCTCCAGTCGCGCCATCAAGCTCTCCATCTCCTGTCGCGACTCATCTTCTGGCCAAAGTTCCTTGTCAATTCGGCCGACGACCTCTCTCAGTCGACCGATGAAAGGACACACTTTGCCTACGCGGATATGCGCTCGGAGCAGATCCCGATTGGCGTCCTCGCCGAGTGGCACGTTGTCGCGAATGGACCGCTCCACATCCGCTGCTTCAGCTTCAGCATCAACACAAAAATCTGCAACAAAAGAGCAAGCATACAATAAACGCCGAGTGTAACGCACACGGTACGAGCACTCAGCATAACATACGACTTACCAGCCAGACGCATCATCATCTGCCCAGCCCAGTCGGTGACGTACTTCTCCTGAGCTAAGCATCGTCTATTCAGGACGGCCATCTGATTCGTGAGAGCAGTCCTCTGTTTCTTCATTTTTTCCACTTCCTCAGTCAACACCTTGTTCGCTTCACGAGCCTCCTCCAAGGACTTCTCTCGTCCCTCCAGAGCATCCTTCATGCCGGCCATGGCGAGCATAGCCGCATCAAGCTCACCAGCGAACTAGTTCCTCTCCGCTCTGAGCGCCTCATAGGCCGTCCCCATTTCACAAGTTTTCTGCCACCAAGCACCAAGGGACAATCAGAAAGTTCAACAGTTAAAGGTCTAAGTTCTTTAGACCCCTGCCGACGCAAGCAGTCGATAACGGTCTCGGGGACTACACCACTGGCATGCAGCTCAAGCAGGCCTGCCCTATTGAGATGCATGTTATAACTTACGCCTACGAGGCCAATACTACCCGACCTAAGTACAACTTACTCTCGGGGACTCTTACAGTAAATGCACTTCGACTGCAACAACTACTCGTACTCGGTCATACTATTTACAGACACAACCAAAGTAAATACAATATGTATAAAGACAACTGTCGGTGCAAGCACTCGGCAGAAGTCTCGGGGACTACACCCACTGGGTTCACTCAGAGTGAACCCATTGCAAAAGATAGCTGCTATTCAAGAACACCCAGTGGGTTACACGAGAAAAGTAAATACTTACTAGACCACTTACTCGGATATCATCTCGCAGCTCCAAGCTCCGCTGGTACAAGGCCGCAACGGAGTCGTAGGCCTTCTTGGCTTCTCCAGCCATCAGCTCCGCCTGCACCATAGCCCCCTTGGCCGCTCCCACCTGCTCCTCCAGAAGACGCTGGATGCTGAATTCAGCATTCGACGAGCCTGGAATCGTCGGAGGTTCCTGAGGCATCCCAAGGTCCGCCCCAGTCGGCTCCTCATCCACTAGCACTGGTTCAGTCTGTGGTAGCGCCTCAGTCGGCAGCACATCAGCGGCGAGAGCGGCAGCAGGAGGAGCAGCCTCAAGAACAGGCTCCACAGCTGGGTCGGCTCTCCCCTGGCCGTCCTCGTCCAGGCAAATCGCCCCTGACAGGCCGAATGACACGAGGTCTCAGAAAAAGAAAGAAGCAGGACCTATGATAGAATTCGAGACGCGATGGTATAAAACACTCGACGTCCCTACAACGCACCTGGCTAGGACGAAACGACGTTGTCTGTGTCCATAGGATCGTCTACTTGGCGCGTCGGAGAGGTGGCAGAAGTAGCAACCCTGTCAAGTGAAATCCATTCGACCAGTAAACAGAAGTTCACTCGGATGTCAAAAAGAATTGAAAGCTGGATACACTTACGTGGAGGTGACAGGGACAACAACCCTCATTCGAGGCAGAGCCTTCCGCGGCTTAGGCCCACTCGGCTTGGGTGCCTTAGAAGACTGGCCCGCGGGCTCAGCGGCGGCATCCCTGATCCTCTTGGTGCTTCGAACACTCGAGACCACCGGAGCAGTAGGCGGAGCACTCGAAGACGCGGGAGGAGCCGAGGGGACGGCAGGCTCGTGTCGGCGCTTGGTCCGATGCTCTAGTTGCGGAGGTGGCGAGTCCTGCTCCTCGTCTTCTTCCTCTTCCTCGCTGGTCTCCTCCTCCGATTCCCCACTGTCGGAGACGTACTCGGCGCTCTCCACGCTGCCCTCCTGGCTGCCTTCCTCCTCTTCCTCCGCCGGATTCCCATTCGAGACGGGGGAGAACCAGTTGGTCCACGCCTGCATAAATTTCAGTCGGTAACATCAGACATCACACGGAGATATAGTCAAACGACAGGAATTAAGACAGTTCAGTGCACTCGACAAGTGTCACTCACCTGATTCGGTGGAGGATGATCAGCGCTGTAAGGCTTCACTCGCCGAGCTCCTTTGGGATTCTCGCAGGGGCCCGTGATTTGGAGCACCCACGAGGTCACCCTCTCCTCAGTCACGCCCACCACGTTGGTCCGAGTGGAGTCTTCGGGCCCCGTGTAATGCCACATGGCATGGTCGCGAGCCTGTAGAGGCTGGATCCGCCGACCAAGGAAGACCTCCAGCAAGTCTATGCCGGTGACCCCCCTCCTGACGACGTCCATGAGTGCCTCAACCAAGGGCTGGATGTCGTTCTTCTCCGCCTTCGAGAGTGCGAGCTGCTTAGGCGGGGTGGGCCGATCTAGACTAAAAGGAGGCAGCCCAGTCGACGCATTCGGACAGGCGATATCCTGGCAGTAGAACCACGTCGACTGCCAGTTCCTAACCGACTCACTTAACTGAAGAGCAGGGTAACTACTCCGACTCTTTTTCTAGAAACCTAAGCCCCCGCAGAGCTGGAGGAGATGCGTCTTATCATCCGACTGGCTAAGTCGTTTGATGGTTTGGGATCTGGCGGAAAAGATGTGTTTGAACAAACCCCAATGGGGAGGGTAGCCGATGAAACACTCGCACAAAACTATAAAGGCAGAAAGATGGGCGATGGCATTCAGAGGAAAATGGTGAAGTTGGGCCCCGAAGTGATTCATGATGCCCTTGAAGAAAGGATGCGGGGGCAAAGAAAAACCTCGGTGGACGTGGCTGAGCAGAAGGATGCGCTCCCCCTCCCGAGGCGCTGGCTCGACCTGGTTCTCCGTCGGCAACCTCCAGGACTTGTGCACGATCATCCCGTGCTCCACCAGCTGCAGCAGATCCCCCTCCGTCACCGTGGAGGGGAGGAAGTCGCCCTCGATCCATCCCGCCGGCAGCGGCCGCTGCCGCCGCTGAGCAGGCGCCGCCGTCTTCCCCTTCTTCTTCCTCGCCTCCATCTTGCTGGTCTGGCCCTTGGTCATGGCGGCGGCTGCGAGCCCTCGGGAGGAAGGAGAAGGGAGGAGTATAGGAGCGCTGTAGGTGGCGAGAAGGGCGGAGCAGGCGAGAGCAAGGGATTCGGCGAGCGTAACAGAGAAGCCTCGCCGCCGAGATTTAAATAAGGTTCCGACTGGGTCGCTGGCAGGTGGCCCCGAAACCTTATCCCCCCGACCCACCGCGGCGATATTAGTGGAGGGGTTGAAGGCACGAGAATCGAGGTGTCAGGCGCTACTCGAGCGCGCTGGCGTCATCCCCGCTGAGCGCGTGGAAACCGAAATTTGAGGATCCCGGAAAATCCGCCGCTGTCAGTTGACCGGTCGCTTCAGAAGATGCCGCCGAAGCACTCGGCTCCCGACAGTCTGTTCCGCGAGTACTTCCACTCGGATCATCGATCAGAAAAGTCGAAATGGACCGAGGCAAGCAACGCCCAAGCCAAATCTGTTCCAGTCGGATTCAACTTCAAACATCGCTTCATCGTTCCAACCTCAATCCATTCGGGGACTAATGATGGGGTTATAGTCCTAGGGTAGGTTCATAGGCCTGCCCTATAGGTCCTACCCAGGGACTACCCCTCACAGAGGACAAGACCCTTAGTCAACTCCGACTGAATTAAGGAATTCCTATCTTCCAGTCGGAGACATACCTTCGGTCCTCCAGTCGGCGACTAGCATTCGGAGGATATCGAGTCAACCGACTGCATACCACTCGGTACATTGTAACCCCCCTGGAGGGAAACGGTCGTACGTTTCCGGGTGCATTTATTAGCATTAAGGGCGTACTTACCTGTAACGTACGCATTCAATCGCCACTACTCCACCCCTGTACCAGAACCGTTGTGGAGGGCAGCGTACTCTATATAAGCCACCCTCCCCCACTGGTAAAGGGGTTAGCAATTCATTGTATTCCCTATTCCACTCAACAACAAAGCTCTCTGAGCACTCAGACGTAGGGCTATTACCTCCACCGCAGAGGGGCCTGAACTCATACATCCTCGCCGTAGCTAGGACTCTGCCCGTCCTTTTCGTACCCTATACATCTACTGTCAGGCTTATACCCACGACAAACACCATCTCATCTCCAAACCCTAGTTCATCTCTTGTAACCAATCTCCGTCTCACGACTCCGATTGGTACTTGTAAGGTTGCTAGTAGTGTTAATTACTCTTTGTAGTTGATGCTAGTTGGATTACTTGGTGGAAGATTATATGTTCAGATCCTTGATGCTATTCAATACCTCTCTGGTCATGAATATTATTATGCTTTGTAAGTAGTCACTTTTGTTCCTGAGGACATGGGATAAGTCTTGCTATAAGTAGTCATGTGAATTTGGTATTCGTTCGATATTTCGATGTGTTGTATGTTGTCTCTCCTCTAGTGGTGTTATGTGAACGTCGACTACATAACACTTCACCATTATTTGGGCCTAGAGGAAGGCATTGGGAAGTAGTAAGTAGATGATGGGTTGCTAGAGTGACACAAGCTTAAACCCTAGTTTATGCGTTGCTTCGCAAGGGGCTGATTTGGATCCACTAGTTTAATGCTATGGTTAGACTTTGTCTTAATTCTTCTTTCGTAGTTGCGATGCTTGCGAGAGTGGTTAATAATAAGTGGGAAGCTTGTCCAAGTAAGGGCAGTACCCAAGCGCCGGTCCACCCACATATCAAACTATCAAAGTAGCGAACGCGAATCATATGAACTTGATGAAAACTAGCTTGACAGAAATTCCCATGTGTCCCCGGGAGCGCTTTACCTCCTATAAGAGTTTGTCCAGGCTTGTCCCTTGCTACAAATAAAATTGGGCCACTTTGTTGTACCTTTGTTACTATTGTTACTTGCTACTTGCTACCAATCATCTTGTCACACAACTATCTGTTACCGATAATTTCAGTGCTTGCAGGGAATACCTTGCTGAAAACCATTTGTCAGATCCTTCTGCTCCTCGTTGGGTTTGACACTCTTACTTATCGAAAGGACTACGATAGATCCCCTATACTTGTGGGTCATCAGCAGGGACTTCTCGTTAGTTCGCCTTAGCGCGCTTACGCTGCTTTCGGTGCTTTGAATTCTCCTCCCCTGACTTGTCATCGTTCGACTTGGGGGTGGGGGCGGGGGAGATCACCATTGTTACCGGGTGTGTCCACCATGTAGACGTCATAAGTGGACGTTGCGGTCCATCGCCCAGTGTTTGTGGGAGTGGGTTTCTTAGCCTCCTCGTCAATACCCTGGAGCTCCTCGAAGTTGTAGTTTAACGCGTTGGTTAAATCTTCGACGATTGCTACTAAGTTGGTGGTGGGTGGGCCGTAAAAGTCCCCATATTTCGAGCCGTACTGAGAGTGGTTCGGGCTGTTTGAGATGTGCAACGATTGGGTCAATCCGAGCATCTCGCTTAATGCCGAGGACTCATCGTGATGCATCATCAGATGTTTTTCGGAGTTAACCTCCGTGGCGACCGTGAGGGGGGCGTGTTCGGTCAAAGCCTTTTGTTGTGATCCCGTCGTCCGGGTTGGGTCCGATCGAGGGGCCGACTCTTCAAAAGAGAGGGATCCGAGGACGTGGTCGGACGTGGGGCCCGAAGTTAAAGCTCCGGGGCTTCAGATCTCCTCGGTCGAGGCTGGGATCCTTTTGGGGACCAGATTGGTCTATGGACGGGTCGGGGGTTCAAAACTCCTTGACCTCACTTCCTGATCGGGGAAGGAACTTTCGATCTGGTAAGACGGCCGGTTGAATCTGCACCAGCGTTACTCTACCGAACGATAAGACCTGTCCGGGAACAAAGATGTCCCCGTTGCTGATTCTGTCGTTGACGATTAAGCGAGCCATCAAAATTTTCGGCGACCCTACAGTGAAACTCTCAATGAAAGCACAAATGCCGGTGTCAAAACTGGCAGATCTCGGGTAGGGGGTCCCGAACTGTGGACCTTGGATCGATGGGTTGCAGGAAGAGAGGGGAGACAACAGTTTACCCAGGTTCGGGCCCTCCTATGAAGGTAATACCCTACGTCCTTCTTTATTCTATTGATGAAGATGATTGCAAAGTTGATCTAACTCGAGATCGTATATTCTAAACCCTAGATGATTCAGCCTCCTCTATATGGATAGGGGTCCTTGGTTCATATAGACACCAAGATCCCTAGGGTTTATAAGACACCAACTATATTGGGAATAGATGAGCCGACGTAGTCCTTCTAAGCTTGTAGTACACGCCAACCTTCCGGATATTCCCTCTAGAGTAGAGGTCGTCATCAAGCCCGATCTTCTCCAGCGCGGCCCAACGGGCTCTTCCAATATTAACTAACCGGCCACCCGAGGACCCCAGAATCCCGAACTCCTTCAATGATCTTGCGCGATAGTAATGGAGCAATTATTTTCTCATTATGTAGAAGCATGCACAACTGTGCTAGTCCATTGCAAGTTGAACTTGCGGCATGCTTGGAAGGACTTAACTTTACCATGGATTGTGTGGTTGCAGTGGATGCTATCCGGACTAGGGAGGATGACATATCCAATATGCGATGATGATACATGAAGTCAAACTACTTCTAGGTGAAAGGGACGGTTCTATTGATCATATTAGCACGCATCAAAATCCGATCAGCCATAGACTAGCTTGTTTCGTCGTGTTGAAGCTAGGACTGATGTGTGGTTAAAATCTGACCCTCCTTTTTTTTTTTTTTTTTTTTTGCGGAAGAAAACCTGCCCTACTAATGTATCTAAACTGTGCGTGGAGGATCTCCCTCCATTTTGAGCAATGAAATCCCTTTAACTCCGCAAAAAGAAAAGGAGATTAACAATTTTTAGAAACTAAACGGAAAAGATTAACATAGAGCATTGATAGTGGCAAGCGATGAGTGCCTCTTAAGTTCTTCTGACGCAAAAAACACGTTAATGTTACATAGCTGATATTCGCTCAGCGAATAGTTTTAGTTGTGAAGGGAATCAAGTGACAATAGTTTTTAAACAAAAAATGCCTTTTTTTTTGAAAAAAATGACATGTCCTCTGAAGAAACTGTCGACATGTGAGAACCAATAATACCACCTAAAACGTTCGCGTGTACCATCATAACTCACAAACGTTCGTCAGTTATGAGCGTTCAAAAAAGAAAAAACCCTACCCAATGAAGTGGACAAGAAAAAAACAATAATGCTGCATATACACATGTTTACAGGATTTTACAGACAGATGAATTTTAATTAAAGGTTAAGGAAAATGAAGGCTCCACTCTTCAATAATGCTAGACTTACAAAGATTTACAAAGTTTACTTAACCTTACAAACTAGTTCTCTCTCCCCTCCTGATATTTTCAGTGAAGGTGGGGTACCTCATCCCTCTATTACCAATCATAGACCTCCACGTTAGTTTGTATAAAAAATCTTTATGTAAACTTTTATAGATGTAGCATTACTTCCCCACTCTCCTTGAAAATCAGAAGAAAAATGTTAGTTAGAAAGAAAAAATGCTAGTCATCGTGTAACTATGTGTAATTCGTGGACTTCACTAGGGAGCGGCGTCGCATATTAGTCTTCCCATGTGGCGGCTCTCTTCCATCCATTTTTGCATGCATGCAATATGACATCATTACGTATTCTTTTAATTTTGCATTTAAAAAAGATTTATCTGCCAAATCGTTATCTCAATTAATGATCTGTTTTCATCACTGACTTTATCGCGACGAGATCTTCAAAACTAGATCCCATGTCGACATGTTTCGATAACTTTTGTTTTCGTCGGTACTTGTCAAATTATTATCACTTATTTGTCATATAATTCTCACACTAAATCAACTTGGTTAGCAGGTTTATGAATGTCGATATACCCCACTAAAAAACTTGATTCATTGTACTTGTGTTGGTTCATGCATTTACTTGCTTATTGTTAGTGCTTTAATAACCACTTTTTAGCTCCACATAACACTGAAATACTTAAAAAGTATAAAATTATTATCCCGATAACTATGTATAATTTTTGTGACAACTGTACATCCGTAAGATGAAAACTATGACGACATAAATGTGGCAACTAGGAACGACAAAAAAAAATCAACGAAACATGTCAACATGGAATCTTATTTTAAAGGTCAGACAAACATAACGGTGAATGTGAATCTTCAATCAAATTATTAATCTGTGAGAGAAATCATTTTTAAAATTCAAAAAATATATTTAATGCGATGATGTAATCATGATGTAGAAGATTCTTACATGCGCATGGGAGAGATAGGGTGCCGTGCTTCTCCTTAGATTTTTTCATAATTCTTCGTACATTTAGCATTTTTTAAAAGAAAAAAAGCAACCCCGGGCGTGCGTGACCTGTGAAGCGAGGCAAAGGTACGCATGGAATTTACAGCAGTACATTGCTAAATCTGGTCTAGCAAATCCGTATAATATACCCACTTCGTCACAAAATAAGTGTCGGAAGAAATATTACCGAAGCATCACAACCGTACTTACGGAACTCAGTTAAGCTAACCGAATGCAGTGCACTGTGGTGTCACCGTCCCTCGACGACGGTGAGGGTGATTTCATTGACGGTGCAGCTCAAGGAGCAGTCGGCGTCGGTGGAGGTTGATCCTCGGTCGCTGCAGTAGCCCGGGTGTCTCGGCTGTGGCATCACAGCGCTCAGGTTGGCCAGCATCAGGAACACCGCCGCCATGTGCGGCCGGTCCTCCGGCCGTTCCTGCACGCACAGCAGCCCGACCTGCACGCACCGCCGCACCTCCTCCGGTTCCCGGTCGCCGCCAATGGCCACCACCTTGTCCAGCAGCGCCAGCGCGTTACCCTCCCTCCACAACTTCCATGCCTGCCCATGCACAGCACGCTCAAGTTACCACCATCTCTCTGCCATTCAACAGATGGACCGATCAGTTCTGAATGACTCACGTGGCTGAGCAGGCTCGTCTGCTCGCCGCTGCTGTACATTCCCCGGTTCTTCCTGCCGCTGACGATCTCGAGGACCAGCACGCCGAAGCTGAACACGTCCGACTTTACCGAGAAGACGCCGTCCATGGCGTACTCTGGGGACATGTACCCGCTGCATGCACAGGAGCGCATCGATCAACTTGCCGTTGCATCGAAAATATAAAAAACTGACGGCGCCGAATGCGACGGCCTTCACTTACTATGTTCCGACGACCCTTCGGGTGTGTGAGTCGGCGCCCTCGCCGCCGAAGATCCTGGCGACGCCGAAGTCGGAGATCTTGGGGTTCATGTCCCCGTCTAGGAGGACGTTGCCAGCCTTGAGGTCCCGGTGGATGACCTTGAACCTCGAGTCCTGGTGTAGGTACAGGAGCCCCCTTGCGACGCCCAGTACGATGTCAAGCCGCTTCGACCAGTCCAGTTGCGCCGATCGAGCCTTATCTGCTCAAAGACATCATTTCATCTGTAAATTCACGAAAACAACTTACAAAATGCACAACGTGTGTAGATGCACAGGTTTGACGTACCGAAGAGGAGCTTGTCCAGGCTCTTGTTCTCCATGTACTCGTACACCAAGATCCTCTCCTCTCCATGGACGCAGCAACCCAAGAGCCTGACGAGGTTCACGTGCTGGAGCTTGGCGATGAGCACCACCTCGTTCTTGAACTCGTCCAGGCCCTGCGTCGAGTACTTGGACAGCCGTTTCACCGCCACCTTCTGCCCTCCCCCAAGCTCGCCCTGCATCGATCCAACCGTTTGTTTTGCAGCAGTCGTTACCGTTTTCTTGCCTCAGATAGATGGATCGATCGACGCCGCGAATGTTGCAATGTTTACCTTGTAGACCGCGCCGAAACCGCCTTCGCCGAGCTTGGCCGACGCCGCGAAGTTGTCAGTGGAGGAAGCAATTGTGGGCATGTCAAAGAGAGTGACATCACGTAGTCCTTTGCTCTCACTCGACTCGTCGTCCATGTTCCTGTCCTGGACTGGAGCAAGAGGGTTGCTCGAGTCGAATGAGGTGAGCCGCCGCGTGCTCTGTCGCCTCCCTGCAGGTTTGCAGAAAGTGAAATTTACATTCCTTGTGCATAGTTTTTTTGAGAATAATTTTGATTGAAACGCACCTTTGTTTCTCATGAACTTAGTCCACAGAAAGAATCCAGCGAGTCCGAAAAGAAGACCGGATAAGCTGAGGACAACAGCAAGTGCCGTGTTTCTCCTGCTGGGACTGTCTCCATAGGAAGCTGTCGAAGCCACCTTGGAAAGGTTAGCAAGTCACCAAGTGGTATTCAGCATTTCAGTGTGCCAGATGGAATTTGTGCATCGACGACTAGAGGGCTGAACTATGTTTGCTCTGAGAGCAAGAACCCCGGTTCTCAGTCTGGCAGGCGCCGGCGCGGCGAAACTTTCGGCTGGCCTCATACGGCCGTCCGATCTGCCGGCCGCACACATGCCGCACCGTTACAACAAAATATCTCGATGCAGCAAATTTCGATCATGATGCAGCAAATTTCAGTCACGGTTGCAAAAAAAAAAAATGATTGTAGAAAAAAATATCAAAGGGATCGTAGTAAAAAAACGACGCTGATGATGTGTAGTAGCAAAACAAAATATGGGTTGTAGCAAAAATAATCCGGTGAACTCGGGTTGCCACTCTGTCGAACGTGTATGCAACTTTTTTAGTGAACGGTTGCAACAAAAAATGATACCGGTTGTATTAAAAATTAACACGGTTGTAGCAAAAGTAAAAAAACATCGGTTGTAACGAAAAATCTGACGAACTGGAGTTGCACCCAAATGTATATGCAGCTATTTTACTGGACAAATGTAGCAAATAGAAAACACTTGTAGCAAATATAAATGCTGGTTGCAGCAAATTTAAACAGAAAAAAACTGCATGCCTAATCAACTGCACGCACGGGTCACACACGATCGGTCGAACGGTTCGGCCGGCGCACCGACCACATGCGTTTCCGTTCTCAGTCTCGTTATTGATCATGACTGACTAGAAACAATATATTCTAGAGAATCGATGACTTTCACTATGTTAATCTGTTCGGATTTACAGTAAAATTCAGTAGTACGTTTTGGTGCTTAATAGTATCTCAACTTTATTTATCCATATAAAACTTACAGGTATTTTTTCCAGATAAAAGACACTTGTATTAAGTTTAAATGTAGCATCAAGGGATATAAATCATAATTAGCTTATTTTCTTTTGATAATTATATTTCGCTAGGGGCTATTGAAATTATTGGGCTTTAGCACATTTATTTCAACCAATAATTTTTAGGAAAATCCCATAGACCCATATGGTTCATTCATGCAACACGACAATAGGGCGTGAAAAGTTCAATCCCATCACATTAGTGATGGGTGCATGTGTGACCCCAACATATAAGGTGGGTTACACTTGCTCTACGCATCACCATCGTTCTAAAATAAAAATCTAGGATATCAAATATATATAATACGAAACATTTCACAATGAATCTAATAAAGTAAATTTGGTTTTATGGACGTTAGTATATCTGGTCAATCTTAATGAGCTTTGGCTTAGGACAATCCTATAATTTTAGTTATTTTGAAACCAGGAAGTTAAAAACTTGAGAAAAGAGCACATATACGTGCACCGCCACCTCGGCCTCCCGCCCGCCTCTGAAGGCGTTTACAAGAGCCCAGTCCTCTTCCATAGACGCTGAACACAATTCCCTCTCATGTTCGACTACTTCATTTCAGAATCTTGCACCGCCTATCGCTTTCCCATCTTTCTTCTTAGCATGCATCGAGAAGTGAGACAACATGCCTCTAAAACCCTGCCTCTTGCGATCTTATGTGGGAAAGAGGGAATTGGGTTTTGGGGGAGCACTCAACCATGAAGGCTAGATCTTTGTTTACCATATGGCTATGTATGACGAATTCCCCAATGTCCACGACCTCGTCCACAACATGATGCTCGGTGATGGTGGTGTGACTACAAACATTTCATCTTTCGTTGTGTGGCACTTTTTTTATCACTTGTTTTTGGCGGTAGCAATCCATGTGGATGTGATGATTGTTTTATTTATTCTTGATTGCATAAGTAGTTTAACTATCACTTGTTTGATTTGATTATCATCTCTATTATGTTTAACATGTTTGTCTACTCTTTTTCGAAATTAAACTTGATAAATAACTCAAATTTTCAATAGGGGGTTGTCCATCCTAATTACTCGTCACTTAAGTCATTGCTCGGATATGCTCGGACTAGCTTTTCATGGTGAAAACCTAGATTCTAGCACTCTTTCTCTGAATTAAACTTGATAAATCACTCAAAATTTCAGTAGGGGTTGTCCATCCTAATTATTCGTCACTTAAGTCATTGTTTGGATATGATCGGACTAACTTTTCATGGTGAAAACCTAGATTCTGACCTTGGATGGTTGGATTCGGGAATGGTGCCGTTTGAAAGCCACATCCTTTTTAAAGGCGTTGTTGTTGAAGAACTTCGTCATGTGTGTACGTCATGAGACGGTTAGTGCGGATATGGTCATCATTATAGTTTGCTGATCGTGAAATTGATCGCTTCGGTGTTTTTTTTCCTCGTCAACACATATATAGCTTTGGTTTTTTTTTTAATAACTTTGGTCTTATATGACTTTGCTATTTGTTGGCATTTTTTTGTGTGCGTTTGTTGGTGTTTTTTTTTGTGAGGGACGTTTGTTGGTGTTGGCTGTGTGCATCTGACTATGCGAGACCGGATCATTGTTTTCGTATTCTCTTAATGTTTTACTTTAAGCCAATAAAATGCATCTTTCATATGAAAACCACTCGTCAGTATGTCAATGTGAGCAGCAACTCACAACCATTGTTTCATGGGAAGGAGCAGTTGTCACTTCAGTTTATCAGTCTAAAGAACCATTGCAGTCTTGCTGATTAGCACATAGCAGCCATGGGATAGCAGACCCTCTATGACTGATCCTTTTCCACAAGAAGTCTAAAGGGTCCTGGACAATCCAAGTAGTTGATTCCTTTTTTCATAAGAATCCAAGGAGCTAACTCTTGAAAGTTTCAATCACGACTAAACGGTCAAAATGTGTGCACATCTAGAAATGTGCACATTCTTTGCACATTCAGATTAAACCATCTAGACCCTCTCTCTTTGCCAAAAAGACCATCACGACCTGAAAAACGCGCATCCTAATCTCTCACAATCCTGAACTTTATTTACCAGTAGTATTTATTTGTGAGATTAAATGGAATGCGCGATGATCCGATGTTGCATCACAAGAAAATTAACTGCAGCCAAACGATATACTAAGTAATATAAAGAGATTAAAACGAGAGGAGAGGAGAGGAGAGGAGATCCATACGTAAATCGGATGCCGCGAGACGAACAAACAGATTCTGCCCGCCGGATTCAAACTGCCTGATGTCGATCAACGACGAGCTCCACATGATGCAGCCGCTCTCGCTTTCCTTGATGCTCGAAGCAGAGTACGCCAGGCAAGAACAGTTGGCCATGCACCTCTGCCGGCACTGATCGAGGCTGGTGCTGGCGTCCTCCGTCGCGTTCGTGGCGTCGGGCAGCTTGACGCCCCGCAGCGGCAGGAAGCCGTCACCGGTGCAGCTGAGCCGCGTCCTGCGCGCGCACCCGGCCGAGCCGTCCCTCAGCGCCCACTCCCGCGGCGAGGCCGGCGTGAACCCGGCGGGGCAGCCGCATATCGGCGAGGCGCTCGCGTCGCAGACGCCGTAGGCGCCGCACTGCGCGTACCGGTCGCACTGGTCCCGGGGCAGCGACCAGTAGAGGCTCCACGCGTGCTCCTGCTGCAGCCACACGTAGCGCTGCAGGCTCGACTGGTTCAGCACGAACCTCGAGACCACGTTGCCGCCGCCGCCGTTCTCTACCAGGAACGTGTAGTAGGCGTCGGTGCTGTTGGCCACGAATTCGAACCGGAAGTTGCCGTTGTCGGGCGCCATCTCCGGCTCGCCGCTGAACCGCAGGCCGTTCCACGGCCCGTTCCGGTACACCGGCGCCGTGCCGTTGTACCAGATGAACCCCTCCGGCACGCCGCGGATGTCGATCGCGAACGTGTAATCGCCAGGCGACGGGTCGCCGGGGCTCGCCCACGTCGTCAGGTATCGGTCGAGCCCCGTGGTGAGGTGCCACCCGAGCTTCATATCCGGGAGCAGGGTGTCGGACGGGTAGTCGAAGCTCTGCCACAGATCCGGCCCCGTGCCATTGGCGTCTTGAACTAGGAAGTTGCCGCTGTCCATGAGCTTGGCCACCGGACTGTTGCTGGCTACGTTCGACGGCGCCGACGACCAGAACACGCGGCCCGACCGGTCTGCGAGTACCAGGCTGCCGGTGCCGTTGATGGCCAAGCTCGCGGTGGTGCCGGTGATGGGTGCTTCCCGGTTGGCCACCCAGACAACAGTAAGAGGAGCGACACCCTTGTACCATATGCCCAAGAACCTCGCCGTCGACGTCGAGGCCGGCGAGGTGAAGAATCCAAGCTCGAAGACTCCACCGGCAGAAACAAGCGTCTGGCCGTCGGCAACCGGAGAGGACGCACTCATACTGTCAGCTGCTGGCGCAGGGGAGAAGAGAAGGAACAGGAGAAGAAGAGCTAGTGCTTGCACACGCGTGGCCATGGCCCTCGTTATAATTGGCGCGCACCACAGAGCACTAACTGGTCTAAACGGCACCCCGACTGGCTATCAGGTGCCAGTTTTCTTATTTACTCAGCTCCTGCTGCTCGGCTGCTCCCTTTGAATGTTCTTGCGTTCCGTTTGCATGCGTGTAAGAACAGAGAGTACGAGCTTGACCATAACATCAGTTCACTATAAAGTGAGACGGTGACTTTGAGGACCTCTGATTATTTTGTGTTTTTTTTTTATTTCGGTCTATCTATATCCCATATACTCCCTCTGTTCCTAGATAGAATTTTTTTAGAGATTTTACTATGCATTACATACGGAACAAAATGAATGAATCTATGATATAAAATACGGTACTCATAACGTCTATACGTGTGGGCGTTAAGGGATGTTGTCCATACGTCCCGTGTGGTGTGTAAGGGGCAAAACATCTAATGCCCACACATTCGGCCTCCTGCCTCGCGACCCGCACATCCGACCTGCCACCTCGCGGTCCCGCATGCCCCCTTGTGACAGTTCCACTCAGTTACCATGTAACACTGGGAAGACATGACAACTGACAGGCATGCGGGCACAACAGTTCCACTTAGTTGCCATGCGGAAGACATGGCAACTGACAGACATGCGGGCACATCAGTTCCACTGAGTTGCCATGGAGAAGACATGCCAACTGACAGACATGCAGGCACGACAGTTTCACTCAGTTGTCATGGGAAAGAGATGGCAAATGACAGGCATGCGGGCACGACAGTTACACCCAGTTGCCGTGGGGAATACATGGCAACTGACAGGCATGCGAACATGGCAGTTCCACTCAGTTGCCATGTAACACTAGGAAGACATGGCAAGTGATAGGCATATAGGCATGTCAGTTCCACTCAGTTTCCATATAACACTGGAAAGACATGACAACTGACAGACATGAATCTCTGGCGACCGCTTAGCAAGCGGGGACATCGGGACGACATCAACACCATCATCACCGGACTTCGCTCCACCACCATCTCCCTCGCGCCATCGTTACCTCCTCCACCCCGGACACTACAGGAATCGAGCATTTTGCCGTCAGGACGCTACAGATGGCAAAGAGAGAATTACAGACGGCAAATTTTTTGCCATCAGCCCATGACGGCAAACAATATCGTCAGCCCATGTGCCCGCAAAGCGTATCTTTGCCGTCAGCGCCCGGTAGAGCAGACGGCAAAATGTTTGCCGTCAGTGAAATTATGTTGCCGTCAGCTTATCTGGTAGACGGCAAAAAAATGGTCAGAAGACGGAACGGCCTAGCTAACGGACGACGTTAGCACTTTTGCCGTCTTCCTCACCCGTACATGACAGCAAAATATGGCATTTTTTGCCGTTTGCCTAACCTGTACATGACGGCAAAATATGTCAAATTTTTGCTTCAAAACGACAAATCCAATAACACCTACAAGCCTATGTATATACCGATTATATAATAGTCCAAATGCAAAGGTGACCAGAAACGAACGGATAATGAACCCTACAATATCCGTCAAACTAGTTGTTCAATAATCAACAATGAACGAATGGATTTCATCGTATACACCACCAGATTCAAAACGAAACAAGTCTATTTCACAAGTTGAACAGATTACAAACGAGCAGTTTACACTGCAGTACACTACAGGAGTTGGATATGAGTGACGCGCCTGTTTGTGCGTGTGCTTGCGAAAGCAGCAGCAACCAGCAGTCGCGCCCCTTATCCTTCCCTTCCTTTCTCTATTGATAGCAGCACAACGAGGCCACCATGGACGCGTGTGAAGCTCAAGTTATCCACCGCCGTGTCGGAGGTCGCCACCCTCGTCCGGGTGTTGGATCTGGTCGTGGAGCCCCGGATCAATTGGACCTTGCCCACTTCGTCAACCCATGTCCGCCGCCTGCACAGGAGAGCAACCTAGGAGGAGTCCTGTAGATCGAGAGAAGGGAGATAGTGAGGAAGAGGAGACAAAAGGAGCCGGATGCCGGCGAGGCGTCGAGGCGGGCGATGTGACGAGCAGGCCGGAGGTGGGAGGCGCCAGGCGGCCCGCATGCCATCGCCCCCAGCCATGTGTCCCTGTGTGCGCCAGTCACCAGCCCGCGCACACTGTCGGCGCCGGCCTCCCGCACCATCTGTCGGCCTCGCTTGCCGCCGCCAGGGTGGTGGGCGTGAGGGGTGGGGGCGCCGCTGCCGGCGACCTGATCGGGAGCGTGGGTGGTGGTGCGTCGGAGGTAGAGGTGGGTGGTCGGGCACCGGAGGGAGGGGCGGTGGGCGTTGGAGGTACGGGTGGTGGGTGGTCGGCGCGGGGGTGGCGGTGGCTAGAGTCCAGGTCGTCGGAGACGTGAGGTGGAGGGAGCGTGGTGGGGTGGGGGTGGGGGAAAGAGATCGATCCAGATCCACATCGTTCGTGCGTGAGGGAATACGTGAGGTGGGGTGTGCCGGTGGGGTGGTTGATGGAGACGTGAGGTGGGGTGGGGATGTGCGTGGGTGGGCTGGTGGAGTGGGGATCCATATGGTGGTGCTATGGGAATGTGTGTGCGGTGTGGATGATGCCATGTCATCGATCCATGAGAGGAATCCGCGTGGTGTGCTTCTTCTTTGTCGTCATCAGTTTTTAGTACAGACGGCAAAATTTGCCTTTGCCGTCATCTGTTTCTATTACAGACGGCAAAATTTGCCTTTGCCGTCATCTGTTTTTATCAGAGATGGCAAAATATTTTTACCGTCATCTGTTTCTATTACAGACGGCAAAATATTCCTTTGCCGTCAGCAATTTTTACTATAGACGGCAAAATATGTCTTTGACATCAGTCATTCTTTGCCGTCAACAGTTTTTTTATTATAGACGGCAAAAAGGTCTTTGCTGTCATCCACGACAAAAAGCTGACGGCAAAGATCTTCAAAGACGGCAAATTACCTGATTCCCGTAGTGGGAGCCTGATTAGTTAGTTGCTTTCTTTTGGGGTTTGTTATGTTGTGTCCCCAGCCAGACCTATTTTACTTTTCTGTTGTTGTTGCCCGCACATATTGGGCTTGTGGATTGGTGGTATGCTTTATAATATAAAGCGGGGGGGGGGGGGGAACCCTATTTTGGCATGTTGGCCTAGCGTCAGTTCCACCACACGTCGGGTTGGCAGCCGCGTGTGGGTGTGCGTGAAACATGCGTGTGGGCGAACTCCTTAACGCCCACACACCAAGCCCTTCCTACGTGACACAAAAAAACTGCCAAAAAATGCCAAGATTAATGCAAACCACAAACGGAGGAAGATCCATGCGGGTGGGCGGTTTGCAAACGCCCATACGTGTGGGCATTATCTTTTCTCATAAAATATGTTTATATACGTCTGTATGTAGTCTATAGTTGAATCTCTACAACGTGTTATATTTAGGAACGGAGGGAGTATATGTGAGATGCAAACTAATCCGTGGTTGGATGGTTAGGAGGACTGTGATATCCCCTGCTCACCAAAGTTTAAATCCCGGATTTGACATTGGTCTCAAGATAATGTGCCGACTCAGTCTCTCGAAGGTGCTCAAAATTAACGGAGTTATACCAATTTTTTTTATCAATAATGAGAACTGAGTTGTTTCATATCACAACACGGTCCGATATCTTCCAACAGATCAGTGTCGGAGGAGGGTTCGCTGCCCGCTGAGCTAGAAAAGAGTGGGAATCCATCCCACAATACCCTCCCCTATTCTCGGATGAGCTGGCCGAGGTGATGACCCATCAGGCCACGCCGACCACTACCGAGGTGGCAGTGGTCGAGGAGGATACATCGAATGTCAAGGATTGGCAGGTTCCGGCCGAAGTTGATACACTAGCCTCCAAGGACCAAGAGGTACCGGCTGGTGTTGATACATGAGTCATCAAAGACTAGGAGATTTTGACCGAGGTCCATACCTCGGTCATTGGGACCCAGGGGGTGGTTCCTTCTCCACAAGTGGAGAAAAGAACCAAATTCCCTCTGAGCATTGCCCGGAGAAAGATTTTGGGGGACGTGATGCTCCGGTGTCTTCAGTGCCAGCCCCAGCACCGCCAATAGCAGAACAAGCTATGGCTGGGTGACCGACCATAATGGAGGACACCTTGACTAGCTACTCTATTGCCAAAGAACATAGCACCCTTATGGGTGTGGTCTGAAAAAGTATTCAGTCCATTAACAACGGACTGAACGAAGCCTTCAACGGCTTGCTGACGGGTTTTAAGGTAAGCCGTGTAATCTTTTAAATTTCATTTACAAAGTTATATATGCCTTTATGGGTATAACATTCCCCGAGCTAGGGGTAAGTTTGACAAGCTTATTCGTGGCCTAGAATAACTCTTAGGCACGAAGAGTAATCCCGATATTTTCCAATTACGACGGTGTTCTGAAGTAATTCCGGCCAAAATCCTTGTATGTCAATAACTCGTAGTCGTTGAAATTCATAATTCTGCCATGCAGGCTTCATGCTCCATTGAGAATGCCAACGTGCTGGAGATAGCTGAGCTAAATCGGAAACTGAAGGTTTCCGATGAGGAGCTTAGTCGTGTGGATGTTCGGCTTCATGAAAAGCAGGGTAAGTTGCAAGTACTGCTGTGAATAGTGTTACTCCCTTTTAATACAGAAGGCTTCTCCTGATTTTTAATGTGTGATCTCGTTATGCCAGTTTTGTCAGCAGCACAAGACCAAGAGTTCGAGAAACTCAAGACTGAGCTGGAGCAGGTCAAGAAGGAGGCCGCTTCTCACAAGGTGGCGCCCAAACAAGCGGCTCTGAGCTCAGCTCCATTAAGATTGAAAGTAGCAAGCATGAGGCGAGGGTGGGTGTAGCGACCCGACTCAAAAAGAGTCAAGCCTCTGTGTATGTGTGCCATCCGTGGATCAATATGCTGGCACACACAGTACATCAATGTATATATCAAAGCGCAATCACATGTAAATAACGTAAAATTGATATATACCTCAAAATCTCAGTGGAAACAGTCAAGGGAGTGGAGTCCCAATAAACACTAACGACAAGTTGAGTGCAGACCGTAACCCTGAATCGTACTCTTACTCATTGAAGAAAGTATCTGCAACATAAGACGTTGCAGCCGTGTAGGTCAGCATATTGAATATGCCAGCAAGTCACAAAAGAGAGGGGTGAAAATATCATCTATACTATATGCATATATGGCAAGTGGGGCTGTAGTTAAAGTTTTGCGTAAAGCAATTTTTTCCTACAACAAGAGAGAGATAAAAGAAAAATTTACTACATTGTTGGTTGTTAATGAGAAAGGTTCCACCAACCATTTCTCATACCCAAGTTATAAATATTACCCACATCAATAAGTTAATGGTGTTGATAATTCCTGATAGCTTCAGTTCCTTTGGCTCAAGTTGTCAATGACCGTGGACACGGCTAATCGATTAGGTTTGAGTACTCTGTAGAGTTTTGCACATGTTCCCCACAAAATTTGATCGCCTCCCTTGGAGTCCTCGCACTTCAGGGTGTTTGAGAACCGGATGATCAAAACATGGTCTTCCAAAGGGTTCCTCTGAGCCACTGTCGGTGCCCATCCAATCCTACCGTTCTTGTACATCTCGTAGCACCGCTCGTCCAGAGTCACCACAGTGTCCAACCAAGCCAGAGCCCATAATGACTTGTGGCTGTGCAGGTAAGCCTAGGGTCTTGAATTATCCATCCATCTCTTTGTGCCTGGGTGAACCTTTCCGCAAGATGTCATGACACTTCCCCATGCATCCCGGGTCACCCATGGTTTCTCTAGGGAGCCCATCTAAACCGTCCTTCACCGAGAGGTACATTGCATCATGAGGTCTTGAAAGTCTTGAAGTATTCAGGTCTTGATTATTAAGTTCTTACAACAGTCATGATAAACACTCAACCAAACCCCGTCAACTATAAGCATACCAAAATAACGTCCCGACCAAAGTAACAAGGTTTTAGGGGTGCCTATCACAATATACTACTCAAGACCCACAATTTCCAAGTACCTACCTTGCATGCAATGGGTGGATAAGGTTGATCTAATGCAATAAACCATAGGTAAATTATGATCAATGTGAACTTGCTTGGTACGGTTGATGAAGATAGATATCGCTCATAGGAAAATAACTTGATAGAACTATTCATCACTCTACGATGAAATCTATATAACTAAACATGGTATTCACATAAGCAATTATACCAACAATCATTCTATCAATCAATCTCACAACAACCAATAAAATTTATCCAATAAATCAAATCAAACGAGAATCCAAAAGAAACTTCAAAGAAACTCTGGAGCCTTCTACTACAACAATCACAAAATAGTTTTTGTTCTAATTAAACTTAACAGCAAACAAAACAATAAAATAGTAAAATAAAAGAAAAGAAAATATAATATAACTAAGATAACAGAAGTAAAATTTCCAAAACAATATTATTTTGAAAGTATTTCTAAATAGGAAATCAAACTAGCAACGAAATCAATTTGCAAGTTATTACATAACTAGAATTGAATTCATGCTACAAATAAGAATAAATAAAATTAAATTTTGTTGTTGTTTAAAATTTACTGGTAAATATCATAAAACAAAATATAACTTGTCACAATTACAAAAGAAAACAAATTAAGAACGATTAATACAAAAGAAATAGCAAGAAAACTAAAAAGAGCTGAAAACAGAATCTGTTTTGCTTAAAATCCTAAATTAAATTATCCTAAAAATTATGAAATTAAAGCCACTGATAAATAATATCACTAGTGATCGGTAGCAAAAAGAATGAACTCAAAAGCTACTTTTAAACTCCCGATATTCACAAAACAAGGTTTAAACCAAATCTGTTTAAACTAAAAATTTAAATATTCAAACATGGACAAATTTTATATCTATAGAAACTAAATACAAATTGTAATTTAGAGTTATATAATAAAAGTTAAAGCCAAAACAAAACAGAAACTTTCTGTTTTTTTTATAATAATAGAAAAAAAATAAAATTTCAATCTAGTGAACGGGGTGCTACGTGGTAGATTTCGAGTGGCTAGAGGGTGTGCGTGCGGTAGCTAACGAACAAACGGCCGCAATATAAGAAAACGTTTTGGCTAAAAGTTACTAACAGAAAAACCGTCTAGGTTTTTATTACTAAACCAAAGAGGTAACTAAGTTCTAATCTGAGGCATACGTATTAGATCTAACGGATGAAAGAAAAGAACAGGGCTCACCGCGGTGGCTGGGCTCTCCGGCGAGTTTGCCGGCGATGGATGAAGGTGGTGGTGGCGGTTGGGGAGTCTCTGGCGGCCTTCCGAGGTGGAGGAGAGGTCCGGGCGGCGGAGGAGAACCTCTGACGGCAGTTGGTGGCGACGACGGGGCCTTGGGGCGACGCAGGGAGACAACAAGGGCTCCGGCGAGCTCGGGCTGGGCAGAACTCCGACGAGGTGGGGCGGGCGCTGCAGCGATGGGAGGGGGCAATTCTGGGCCGGAACGGAGATAGGGGGAAGAGGGGAATATTTATAGAGGCTCGGGAGGGGCTGATATGGCAGGGGCGAGGAGATCGGCTCGGATCGAGGTGCTCTCGCCATGGAAGGAAAAGAACGTGCAGGAAAGGAAGGAGATGATGTGGAGGTGGAAGAAAGAGGATTCGGGCCGGATTTGGTATGGGCCCATGACTCTTTCCTAATAAAAAAACGATTTATTTCCTATTATACAAAAACAGGAAAGAAAAGTAAATGAAAGAAAATCTATAATACTTTTATATAGACATATTATATATCACAATTGGCAGAAAAACATTTCCTACAAGATGAACATAAAATTTTCAAAAAATCATAAAATTCAAACAATGTTGCTGGTTTAAGTAAAATGCAAAGAAAACATTTTGAAAATACTAAAATGGACTCAAATTAATTTCTATCCATTTTTATATTGAAGGGAATCATTTTACCCTATTTTCCATGTATTTTATTTTTGGAGAAAAATAAATTTGAAAACCACTTCAAAAATTGTTTTTGAAACATAATATAAAACATTTTCAAAATAGTCTTGTGAGTTTCATAAGTTCAAATATAATTTCAAATGGCCCCTGGTTTGGAGTGTCATATTGCTCCTCTCAAGATTTTGAATTTTGGGTAAGGGGATTTTGAATTCATTTAGACCTTCAAATATGACCAAATATGAAATAGAGTGCGAAAGGAATTATTTTCACGGACCACCTTCTTTTTCCAAGTCCTTTATTTTGAAGAAGTCATGTTATCTTCTCTTAGTGATTTGTATTGGATGAAATTGGAATTCAAAAAAAAGGGAAAGTCATTTTATTTCCTCTTATTCAAAAGTTTTAAAAAGTTTCAAATTTCAATCAAGTTTCAATCACTCAGTGAAACAATCAATCAATCTAGTAATTATTATACCATACCAAAATTTGGGATGTTACAGTGGCCGAGGTTCAACAGGAGCTGCAAGATGCCTGCTCTAAATGTTAGGCTTTGGAGCAGAAGTCTTGGGAGCAGATGATCGATCTCTCCAAGCTGTCCGCCGAGCTTAAATCAGAGCGGGTGGAACGAAGGTACTATGAAGAAGAAGTGCGCTAGGCCAAGCAGATGGCAACTGGTAAACCATACTTATTGCAATTAGCCTTTGGTGGAAACAGGTATGCATTTCTTACGCTGATGTGACGTTTCCCAAGCGCCTTCACAGACCTCCCAAGGAGTGTGGCAGAAGCAAACAAGCACTACTTGGCCCATGACAGGGATGTTGAGCGGAGGCTCTTCTGGGCTCAGTTTCAGACTCCCGAGCCCAACCCCAGTTTGAGTTATCAAATGAAGCAACTCATGGAGCCGCATAGGATGGCAGAGCCGACCATGAAGGATCTATGTATCCAGCTATGGCCTACTGAGCCTTTGTCGAGCAGTTACTTTGGCTTAGTGTAGAAGTTGGTTGATATCATGCCCCGGATTGAGGCCCTGAAGCGTTCCTTCTGCAAAGAAGGAGCTCGGATGGGCTTTGCGACGACCGTAGTGCACTATTTGGAGATGAAGCCCATGACGATGGCCACCGCACCTCCACCAGTCGGGAAGGAGCACAAACGCCCCGAGCTGTATTTTCCCTTCGCGACGGAGGGTGCTCGGGTTATAGAGGCCCAATGCTCGAAAGATGTACTCTTCGAGTAATTGTATTACCATGTGCCTTCAAACAACTTATATTTATAATGTTTAGTATTTGTGCTTTGTGTATTATTTTGACTCCTATCAGTTGGCCGGTTTAATCTGAAAGTTTCTAGTCGTCGGCTTCATCCCCTGGGTAGATACTACTCGGGGTGTTTCATTGTTCCTACTATTACCCTTAGCCGATGAGTCGGTGCCCGAAGGTGGTAGTGTGCGATGGAAACAAGGCAATCAAACATGTGGTTTTATTGCTTTCACTTAGCCTTAGGAGTTGAAATTAGGGGGCTGATCAAAAGCCCCCACGTCTTTTGATGGTAGTCGGGTAAGCCAAATTTCAAAAATAGCTACCATAGGGTCGGTAAAGGCGTAAACCCTCTGTGTAACACGGAATAGCCTCCAATGCCTTTGTAGCTCGGGTTGCACACCAGTTCTTGCTTATTATGACAACAAATTTTTGGCTTTCTCCACTGAGTTATTTTTAGCGAGAGCAGCCGGCAATACAATCGCAATGGTTCCCCCTTTACCCCTTAGCCGAACTTGAGTAACGTAAGGAGGTAAGCACAGGAGTAGGGCAACACAATTGTAGACCCAAGACACAGTTCGGAACCGACGCATATAATGCAAGATCTGATAAAACATTATCATGTGCAAAAACTAATTTTGACCTGTTAGCACTGATAAGAATGAAATATGTGTATACAAATGTACTTGAAGTAATGTGTGCGAAGATTTTTTATAACTCGTGGCACCAAGGCAGCTCTTACAGGTAACAATCGATACAAGTTTTTTAAAGCAACTTTTCCCGTCGACCTTCCATGGGAAACTTCACGTCCGCCCTCTTTTCGGCCGTGCTATATCTATTACCCTTGCTGGGGGTGGAGGTACTACCCTTTACAGGAAGTTGTTGTTTGCATGCAGACCTTGAGTAGAGGGCCTTGAGAAGCTGTTGATAAAACGGAGGAGCTTAACATTTGGGGCTCTTCATTATGCGCTGCCTTTGGTCCGTAGGGGTGTGTTGGACCATAGATCGGTTGACCTGATCACATAATCCCCGGCGGGTTGCTCCCACGGCTGCCTATGGAATTTTAAGGATGAAATTGTGTTTACGGGGGACATACCTTCGATGTGTTCGGGCCATGCCGTGGGAGCCGTATGCCTATGTACTCTGAGCCAAAGATGTATCCAGCTGGTCTGATTGAGCTCGGGCTCGCTTGCCTTCCCTCCGCGCCTTTATTGCCGGCATGTGGCTTCATGTTTCACTGTCGTGTTGGCACTCCGCTGCCAATGTAGTTGTATGCTCCTCGGTCCGGAGAGAACAGTCTGTATTGCTGTTGACAGTGATGACTCCCTTGGGTCTGAGCATTTTGAGATACATGTAGGCGTAGTGGGGTACATCATTGAAGCGAGCGAAAGCTATGTGGCCGAGCAGGGCCTGGTATCCACTTCGAATAGGGACGATGTCGAAGATCAAGTCCTCACTGCGGAAGTTGTTGGCGAACCAAACACGACTATCGTACCCGAGCAGCGGGCTTCGACGTCTGGAATCACTCCTTTAAAGGTAGTGCGGCTTCGTTTGATTCATGATGCGTCTATGCCCATCTTTTTCACCATATTTGAATAAATAAGATTAAGGCTACTTCCTACGTCTGTGAGGACTCGAGTGATGTGGAAACCATCGACGATGGGGTCGAGGTACAGGGCGGCTGACCCTCTATGACGGATACTGGTCGGATGATCCCTGTGGTCCAAGGTGATCGGGCAAGCCGACCATGGATTGTATTTTGGTGCTACGGGCTCTACGGTGTATACCTCCCAAAGGGCCCATTTCCTCTCCTTTTTGGGTATATGGGTGACATACAATATGTCCAAGGTGACCTCACGAGGGAACTGCTTTTGGCCTCCATTGTCCGGGCCACGGGGCTCCTCGTCGTCTTCACTTCGTGGGCCCCTATTTTGTTCATCAGTGGATAGCTTTCCAGCCTATTTGAACACCCAACAATTACAGTTGGTGTGGGTGGCGGGCTTGTCTTGGGTGCCATGAATCTGGCATGGCCATTCCATGATTTTATCCCATGGAGTTGGTCCATCCCTGTTCCCTTTGAAGGGTTTCTTCCGCTATCGATGCTTTGTACTGCGGAATCCAGCATTTACTACTGTGTCAGCGGCATCACCATTACGGTGGCGGCATTTATTCTTGTTTTTCTTGGCTTGCTGTTTCCGTCCCGAACTTTAGAGGTTCCAGGGTCGTCCACATTATGGTTGCGCTGAGCTAGACAATTATCTTCACCCGTGCAAAAGCGGGTCATGAGGGAGGTAAGGGTAGACATTGTTCTTGGCTTGTCCTGGTCGAGATGTTTGGTGAGCCATTCGTCCCGGATGTTGTGCCGAAAAGAAGCTATTGCTTCAGCATCTAGGCAGTCTATGATTTTATTCTTCTTGGTGAGGAACCGGTTCCAAAATTCTCTGGCCAATTCTCCTGCATTTTGATCGACGTTGCTTTGGTTGGATGATTCCGGTGGCCGAACATACGTCCCCTGAAAGTTAGATAGGAAAGCCTCCTTGAGGTCTTCCCAGCTTCCAATGGAATCTTCAGGTAGGCTGTTTAGCCAATGTCATGTCGGTCCTTTGAGTTTTAGTGGGAAGTATTTTATGGCGTGGAGATCGTCTCCTCTGGCCATATGAATGTGGAAAAGGAAATCTTCTATGTACGCGGCGGGATCTGTTGTCCCATCATATTGTTCAATGTTTACGAGTTTCAACCCTTTCGGGAACTCGTGTTGCTTGACCTCATCTCGGAGACACAATGGGTGAGCGGCGCCTCTGATCCGGGCTATGCTGTGCCGGAGATCGACTCCGGGTTGAGCCTGGTAGCTTTCCCAGCCTCTATTCTTTTAAGCGACCGAAGGTGGTTCATCATCCTATCGAGTGGGAGAGTACCTCGTGGATCCATAGATGGACCCGTTGAGACCTAATGCAACATATCGTCGGTCGGGCCTGTCCCCATGGTGCATATGCTCTTTGCCTTTTGTGCACGGAGGTTGGGGTTTGTACTCATTCTCTCCGGTTGTTCTGTCGCACCCTCGGGGTGGGTGGTCAGGCTGATCATAGTCGGTGAGTCGGGGGGACACTTGTTCTGGGGCCTCGTCATCGAACTGTGGGAGTAGTCGGCGGCGCGGGTATGTTTGCTACTGTTCTGACCACTCTGTGCCGTATCCTTCTTCGACCGCTATGATTTTGGTCGACCTATTATTGATGGTGTCCTGTTTGTCCTGGTGCTATTGTTGCTTTGCTTTTAAGCTTTGGGCGGTGGCTATAAGACGTTGCTGGAATTTCTCCTGGCCTTCAAGGTCTTCGAGAATTATGAATTCTTCATCTTCAAGGCCGTCTAAGTCATCTACAGGAGGGAGATAATCGTCATCGTCATCCGAATTATTGCGGTCGTCAGGATCGGCATTGGCTGGTTCCTCTGGTTGGTGCTCGGGAGCTTCGGGGTTGTGGTGCCCATCTCTGGCCGTGTTCCCGCTTGTGGCTTGTGTGGAGCCCCTTCCCTTATTTGCCTTGGTGCACTTACGCGGCTTTCGGCGTTTTGAGGGCTCTTCCGTGGGCTTAGCGCTGTTTTGCTTGGGTGTGACGTCATCTGTGTCGCGAGGCGTGTCTACCATGTAAACATCGTAGGTAGATGTTGTGGTCCACTGCCCGGTGTTTATGGGGGTGGGGTAGTAGGCCTCATCGTCCATATCCTTGAGCTCTTGGGAGGCATAGTCCAATACATCAGTTATATCTTCGACGGTGACAATCAAGTGGGTGGTGGGTGGGTCATATAAGTCCCCATAATCCACCTCGAAGCCGATCTTCGAACAGGTCAGACTTTGGGTAAGTGAAATTTTAAGCGACTGGATCTGGTCGAGCGTATCGTTTAACATCGAGAGGCTCACGTGACCAAGTATTTCGATATTTTTGGAGCTGACCTCCATGACTTCCGTAGGGGAAGATAGTTCGGCCACGACCGTTTCCTATTGTCCAGACACTATGGTCGATTCCGAGCTCAAGGCCACTTTTCCGATGAGGATGGGTCCGAGACCGTGTCCAGACCAGGGACCTGGAGTCAAGGCTTCGGGATTTTGAGTTTCATTGACCGAGGCCGTGATGTTGGCGGGGAACAGATCGCCTCATGAATCATTGGAGAATTCAAAGTCTCTACAACTTATTCGGTGACCGGGGACGAAACCCCCGATTTGGCTAGGACGACCGATTAGGTCCACGCATGGCATGATGCTATTGAGCGCAGGGACCTATTTGGGGGCGAAGATGCCCCCATCGCAGCCTCGATCATTGATGATCAAGCGATCCATCGATACTTTCAGTGATCCAACGGCCGAACCCTCAATGAAAGCACCAATGTCGGCGTCAAAACCAGTAGATCTTGGGTAGGGGGTCTTGAACTATGGAGTTTAGATCGATGGTTGCAGGAAAGAGGGAGAGACAATGTTTATCCAGGTTCGGGCCCTCTTGAGGAGGTAAAACCTATGTCCTTCTTGATTATATTGATGGGAACGATGATTAGAGAGTTTATGTACCTTGAGATCGTACGTGCTAAACCCTAGATGAGATAAACTTCCTCTACGCACAAGAACCTCTGGTATATATAGAGACCAGGGTCCCAAGGGTTACATGTTACCGACTTTAATCGGGGGTAGATGGGCCAAACTGGTCCTCCTGCCTTGGAGTGCATGCCTAGTCTTCGTAGCTTTCCATATTGATTACGTAGTTGTCAGATAATCCGGTCTTCAATGACGCAACCAATATGATTGGCCCATAAGGGACAACCCGAGCGCCCGAGGACCCCTTAATCCAGAATTTCCTCAGCACGCACCACATGTTAGAGGACCTATAAAAATATAACTCCTATATAAATCATTCCGTTGTCTTCCTTGACCAATGTCAACAGTTTTGGCACATTATCATTAATGGGGGGTCATAATCATAAAAGATGTCTAGGATAGTGTATTTGCATGTAAATCTTCTCTTCCCTTATTAATTCTTTCATGTGTTGCATCACTGACCAATGCTATGTTTGTCAACCTTCAACAAAATTTACCACTTATACTTTTCCTTATGTGATGTCACTACTTACTAAAGTATAAGATTGACATATGATCTTTTTCATTATTTTCCTTTATTTGATTGCAGCAAGAAAGTAAAGAAGCAAATCTCAAACTAAACTTTATTATATAACTCTCACTCGATTACATAGATAGATTGATATATCACGAAACTAGCACTAAAAAAGATTGAACTAAACTTTTATTTGGCTAAATTTCAGAATAGCTAAAGATCAAACTAAGATGGATAAAGATAAATAAGAGTGATGGTGATACGATACCAAGGCACCTCCCTCAAGCTTGGCAGAAGCCAAGGGGACTGCCAATACCCGTGTACTCAATCCCCTTCTTTGGTGGTGAAGATTGAGGTGGTGGTGTAGATGATGAAGTAGCATCAAACTTGTCCTCTGGCTTCCATGGCAGTGGCTCACCATTATAAGAAGAGGCACGAGTCTCCATAGTCCTAGAACTGGTAGCTAAACTAAAACCTTTAAACCTTGCTTCATACTCAAAGATTTAGTTTTGAAGATCGAATAGTTCTTCGGCTCTTGAATATCTCGGATATGAAGCACCCCATCACGCATTTCAATGATTTGATGGTGCTTCATCACCTCGGGCAAATTGGGGTTGATAACTGATGTTTACTACACAACCTTCTTCCTGTAGACTCGTGTTGGGCCTCCAAGCGCCGAGTTTTGTAGGGGAATAGCAAGTTTCCCTCACGTGGATGACCTAAGGTTTATCAATCCGTGGGAGGCGTAGGATGAAATGGTCTCTCAAGTAGCCCTACAATCAAATAACAAAGAATCTCTTGTATCCCCAACACACCCAATAAAATGGTAAATTGTATAGGTACACTAGTTCGGTGAAGAGATAGTGATACAAGTGTAATATGGATGGTAGATATAGGTTTTTGTAATCTGAAAATATAAAAAAAGCAAGGTAACAAATAGTAAACAACGAGCAAAACGTTGTATAAATGCTTGTAAACAAGGCCTAGGGTCCATAATTTCACTAGTGCAAGTTCTCCCAACAATACTAACATAGTTGAATCATATATAAATCCCTCACGTGCGACAAAGAGTTCACTCCAAAGTCACAAATAGCGGAGAACAAACAAAGAAATTATTGTAGGGTATGAAACCACCTCAAAGTTATCTTTTCCGATCAATCTTATGACCTATCCCTATAAGTGTCATGTACATCCCTAGAGTTCGTACTAAAATAACACCTTAAGATACACATCAACCAAAACCCTAATGTCACCTAGATACTCCAATGTCACGACAAGTAGCCATGGGCTTGGTTATACGATATGCATCACACAATTTCAGATTCATCATGTTCAATCCAACACACAGAACTTCAAAGAGTGCCCCAAAGTTTCTACCACAGAGTCAAGACGCCAACATGTGCAAACCCCTATGCATAGATTCCCAAGTTCACGGAACCCGCAAGTTGACCACCAAAACATACACCAAGTGGATCAATAGAACACCCCATTGTCACCATGGATATCCCATCGCAAGACATACATCAAGTGTTCTCAAATCCTTAAAGACTCAATCCTATAAGAAAACTTCAAAGGGAAAACTCAATTCATCACAAGAAGATAGAGAGGGGAAAACTCTATATGATTCATCTATATTAATAAAGCTCACGATACATCAAGATCATGACATCTCAAGAACACGAGAGAGAGAGATCAAGCACATAGCTACTAGTACATACCCTCAGCCCCGGGGGTGAACTACTCCCTCCTTGTCATGGAGACCGCCGGGATGATGAAGATGGCCTCCGGTGATGGTTTCCCCTCCGACAGGACACCCTCCGATTGATTCTTTTGCCAGTATTTCTTATATTTTCCAAAAACATTCTCCGTAAATTTTTAGCCCATTTCAAGAACTTTTATTTCTACACAAAAACAACACCACGGTAGTTCTGCTGAAAACAACGTCAGTCCAGGTTAGTTCTAATCAAATCATACCAAAATCATATAAAATTATTTTAAAAATGGCATGAATACTTCATAAATTATAGATACGTTGGAGACGTATCAGCATTCCCAAGCTTAATTCCTGCTCGTCCTCGAGTAGGTAAATGATAAAAGAACTAATTTATGAAGTGTGAATGCTAGCAAGTGGACAAGTTTTATCAATGATACTTACAATCACTTTTTCTAGCATCAATATAAACCATAAATAGTAGCTCATCTCATAAAACTTCTCATGATCAAGTAACAAGCTATTCACATGTTAAAGTATAGACCAAAAATTTCTTGAAAACTAACAAACCATAATCCTAGTCATCGAACAATTTCAATTCATCTTATTTTCAGGAAGGGTGTATGTAAGAGCTTTGATTTAGCAAGTTCCACATACTCAACTATCATATAGTCTTCCATGATTATTGACACTCAAAGCATATTTTAAGAACAAATAGCATCCCTCAAACACAGAGAAAGATAGGGGCTTAATGTTTCCCCTCCCAACTTATTTATCATATAGATAATTGTCAACAATAATAATTCATGATCAAATATATTTGTGTGGATATATATGTCTAGATCATTCCCCAACAGATGACGCTTGCCAAGAGAAAAAGGTGAAATATAGGAAGTGGTGAAGATCACCATGACTCTTGCATAAATGTAAGTACTAGAAAGTAAAAGAAAGGCCCATCGCAGACGGAAGCAAAGGTTGTCATGTGGTTTTTGTTTTTGGATGTGCAAACCCTTAATGCAAAGGAACGTCACGTTATATTGCCCTTTGTGATAGCAACCTTTATTATGCAGTCCGTCGCTTTTATTTGTTTACCATTACAAGTTCGTACAAAGCTTATTTTCCCTTACAATAAAAGATCATACATATTTAGGAGCAATTTTTATTGTTTTTTTGCACCGATGACAACTTACTTGAAGGATCTTACTCAATCCATAGTGGACTCTCATGGCAAAACTGGTTTAAGGGTGTTTGGATGCAGAAGTAATATTTCTACTTGTTGCGGAAGTTTTGGCTTTTATGAGGTGGAAGCAAGCACCACATGTTGGAGGATCCATAACAATATAACTTCTATACAAATATACCCAAACATAACTCATTAAGTTGTCTTCCTTGTCCAATTTTAACTAATTCACTCGAGTTTGAAAATAATTAATGCGCTCAGAATCATAGAAGATGTCCAATATAGTATATTTATATGTGGAATCTCTCTTCCTTCATTATTGTTTCATGAATTGTTCAAGTGACCAATGCGATGTTTGCTAACTTTCAATAAATTTTACCACCTATACTTATTATGTGAGAAGTCATTACTCCCCATGGGATAAGTATATGAAGCATATTTAATTTCAGATTTATGATATTCAATTCATTCAACCATTTACTCATAGGATATAAGTGAAGCACGAAAGTAAATGACAAAACTACTCCAAAACATATAAGTGAAGATCAATGAGTAGTCAAACAATTAAGTAGCTATGTGAGGAATTTCTCTCTCTCTCTCTTAATAGAGATTTCCAGATGTGAGTATTTTATTTAAACAGAAAGCAAAAGAAAAATAGCACTCCAAGAATAGGACACATCATGTTAATGAATAAAAATTTAGGCTCAACATAGGCTAACCGATAGTTTGACGAAGAGAGGTGGGATGCGTAGCATCCCCAAGCTTAGATGCTTGAGAGTTCTTGAAATATTTACTTGTGGTGCCTTGGGCATCCCCAATCTTGAGCTTTTGTATCTTGTTCAACCCTCTCGTATCCCAGTTTCAACCATTCTCAAAAACTTCATCCACACAAAACTTGAAAAGAACTCGTGAGATAGTTTAGTGCACATAATAATAAATCAAATCTTTATGTACTGTCAATACAAGTTGCATAATAATTGCAATCATCATCTACTGTTTAGTATCATTTAGACAATTTATATCTATCAATATAGGCTATGGAAACTATAGGATAAGTAGATAAGAAAACTATGAGAGCAATCTGTCCAAACAGAACAGTCTGTAGCAATTTATTAAAACAATGTACTTTTATAACTCAAAAATTATTAAAATTTAGTAAATGCTATAAAATTTAGATTACAACTCTGTGTAAAAAGTTTAGAAACTGTTCACGTTCCAGTAAAATATGAAAATTCAAACACTACAACACCAGTTTCTGTTTTTACACAACACTAATCAAAGCATGCAATGCAAGCATCCTAATGCAATTCTTGGAAATTTTTATTGAAAAAATATATTATAAATAACACCTAACAGAGAACAACAAAATAAAATGACGCTCCAAGAAAAACTCATATTATGTGACGAATAAAAATATAGCTCCAAGTAAGGTATACTGATAATGTTGAAGATGAAAGAGGGGATGCCCGAGGCTTGAGTCTTCCTTGGATATTACCTTGGGGGTGCCTTGGGCATCCCCAAGCTTAGTTTCTTGTCATTCCTTATTCTCCTCATATCAGTGTCTCACCCAAAATTTGAAAACTTCAATCACACAAAACTTAATGGAACTTCGTAAGATGGGTTGGTATAATAAATAATGATCATGCACTTAGGTACTGTCAATACAAGATTCATAATTGTTCCCACATGATACCTACTATATTCTACTATTCTCATAATTTATATCACTCAATATAAGCTATGGGAACACTAAAACAAGCAAACTATGCATGCAAAACAGAATCTGTCAAAAACAGAACAGTCTGTGAAGATTTGTAGTGTAACCATACTTATCTGTCTCTAGGAATTCTGAACGGTTAGGACAATCCAGGCGATTTTGATATCAATCATGTGTAAAAAATTCAGATCAAAAACACGTTCCAGTGAATTTACAAAATTCCTGGACGGAGAGCAAATGTTTCTGTTTTTGCACAAAATCAAGTCAACTATCATCCACACTATCCCAAAGGCTTTACTTGACAGTTTATTAAAACAAAAGGCATAAAACATGATTAATACAGTAGCTTAATCATGTGAACAGAAAAAAGAAATTAAAAGTGTTGGGTTGTATCCCAACAAGCGCTTTTGTTTAAAGCCTTTTAGCTAGGCATGATGATTTCAATGATCCTAACATAGGAACAATAATTATAACATGCAAAAGAGCATCATGAATCTCATGACAAGAACATCTAAGTCTAACACACTTCCTATGCATAGGGATTTGTGAGCAAACAATTTATGGGAGCAAGAATCAACTTGCATAGGAAGGCAAAACAAGCATAACTTCAAAACATTGAACACCTAGAGAGGAAACTTGATATTATTGCAATTCCTACAAGCATATGTTCCTCCTTCATAATAATTTTTAGTAGAATCATGATGGAATTTCACAATATAACTCGCACATAAAGCATTATTTTCATGATCTACAAGCATAGAAATTTTACTATTCTCCACACAAGAAAATTTCTTATCATGACTAATAGTGGGAGTATCATAGAAGAATTGAATACTACAAATTGGTTCCACATTAAAAGAGTAATATTCAGTAAAAGGATATTCATAATTATGACAAGTATCATAATAGTAATCATCACCATTTTTCATCGCATAAGTATCATCACAATAGTCATCATAAGTAGGAGGCATGCAGTCATTATAAAAAATTTGATAATTCAAAGTAGGGGGAATAAAAAGATCATCTTCATTAAGCATAGCATCCCCAAGCTTGTGGATTTGTATATCATTAGCATCATGAATATTCAAGGAATTCATACTAACAACATTGCAATTATGCTCATCATACAAAGATTTAGTACCAAATATTTCAATAACTTCTTCTTCTAACACTTGAGCACAATTTTCTTTTCCATCATTTTCACGAAAGACATTGAAAAGATGAAGCATATGAGGAAACCGCAATTCCATTTTTTGTAGTTTTCTTTTATAGAACCAAACTAGAAGATTCAATTGCAAGATCTAAAGATATACCTTCAAGAACTCACCTCCCCGGCCACAGCGCCAGAAAAGAGCTTGATGTCTACTACACAAACTTCTTCTTGTAGACTCGTGTTGGGCCTCCAAGCGCAGAGTTTTGTAGGACAATAGCAAGTTTCCCTCAAGTGGATGACCTAAGGTTTATCAATCTGTGGGAGGCGTAGGATGAAGATTGTCTCTCTCAAGCAACCCTACAATCAAATAACAAAGAGTCTCTTATGTCCCAAAAACACCCAACACAATGGTAAATTGTATAGGTGCACTAGTTCGGCGAAGAGATGATGATACAAGTGTAATATGGATGCTAGATATAGGTTTTTGTAATCTGAAAATTTAAAAACAGCAAGGTAACAAATAGTAAACAGTGAGAAAAACGTTGTATAAATTCTTGGAAACAAGGCCTAGCATCCATACTTTCACTAGTGCAAGTTCTCCCAACAATACTAACATAGTTGAATCATATATAAATCCCTCACCTGCGACAGAGTTCACTCCAAAGTCACAAATAGCGGAGAACAAATGAAGAAATTATTGTAGGGTACGAAACCACCTCAAAGTTATCTTTTCCGATCAATCTTATGAGCTATCCATATAAGTGTCACGAACAACCCTAGAGTTTGTACTAAAATAACACCTTAAGATACACATCAACCAAAACCCTAATGTCCCCTAGATACTCGAGTGTCACCACAAGTACCCATGGGCTTGATTATACGATATGCATCACACAATTTCAGATTCATCACATTCAATCCAACACAAAGAACTTCAAAGAGTGCCCCAAAGTTTCTACCGGAGAGTCAAGACGACAACATGTGCCAACCCCTATGCATAGATTCCCAAGGTCACGGAACCCGCAAATTGACCACCAAAACATACATCAAGAGGATCAATAGAACTCCCCATTGTCACCACGGGTTTCCCACCGCAAGACATACATCAAGTGTCCTCAAATTCTTAATGAATAAATCCGATAAGAAAAATTCAAAGGAAAACTCAATTCATCACAAGAAGATAGAGAGAGGAAAACTCCATATGATTCATTTATATTAATAAAGCTCATGATACATCAAGATCGTGCCATCTCAAGAAGAGATCAAACACATAGCTATTGGTACATACCCTCAGCCCCAAGGGCGAACTACTCCCTCCTCGTCATGGAGACCGCCGGGATGATGAAGATGGCCTCCGGTGATGGTTTCCCCCTCCGGCAGGGTGCCGAAACGGGCTCCCGATTGGTTTTTCATGGCCCTAGAGGCTTGCGGCAGCGGAACTCTCGATCTAGGTTTCTTTCTGGAGGTTTCTTGATTTATAGGAATTTTTGGTGTTGGTCTCACGTCAAGGCGGCGCTCGAGGGGCCCACAAGACCGGGGGCGTGCCCCTGGCTTGTGGCCAGTTGGTGGACCCCCTCCGGTTGGTTCTTTCGCCAGTATGTTTTATATTTTCCAAAAATATTCTCCATAAATTTTCATCCCATTACGAGAACTTCTATTCGTGAACCAAAACAACACCACGGTAGTTGTGCCAAAAACAACATCAGTTCGGGTTAGTTCTAATCAAATCATATAAAATTGTTGTAAACATGGCATGAATACTTCATAAATTATAGATACGCTGGATACGTATCAATAATCCTCTCGAAGAACCTGTCCTTGGAGGAGCTTGAGGAGACCATGCTAATCTAGATCTGTTAGAAAAACAACATGAAACAAGAACAGAGGATTTCCTCGTGGTATTGGGGTCAAATCATCGGGATATATATATAACCTTTATACAAGGGAATACATGTTCCTCAAGAAAACGGAGCCAGGAATGTACCCGAGGAACCCACTAGACATCAGGCCGCGCCAGGGGGGCTGGTGTACCATCGTGTCTACTCGACACCTGGGTTGCCTTCCTGTGTGTTTTCCAGTTTCCTAATTTTTCTAATATTCCAAAACTACTAGAAAATATTTTTGCAGATTTTTCTGAGCCCGTTTACTTACCATATCACATACCTCTTCCTCTTGAGGGTTCTAGAGTGTTCTGGAAGGTCTCCCTAATGTGCTCCTCCGGTGTCATGGTTTCGATAATATTTGTTTAAACATTAATTTGTGTACCTGAAATATAGTGCTTTATTCTTTGTCCATTGACCACCTTTGGGTTAGGACCGATAAACTTCTTCGATGATATATGTTCCTTCCCATTTGGATAGAAGTTTTCCTGCAAAAAAAATCTAAGACTTTTGTACAATAGAACATATTCACCAACTTTGAATTCTCGCTTTTGGATTCTTTTGTCATGCCATCTTTAATTTTTTTTCTTTGAATAATTTGGCATTTTCATAAGCTTTAGTTCTACATTCATTTAATGAGCTAATATCAAGTAACCTCTTTTCACCAGCAAGTTTGAAATCATAGTTGAGTTCTTTAATTGCTCAATAAGCTTTATGTTGTAACTCAAGAGGTAAATGACACGGTTTCCCATACACCATTTTATAAGGACACATACCCATAGGATTTTTATAAGCTGTTCTGTAGGCCCACAATGCATCATCTAATTTCTTAGACAATTCTTTCGGGACCTATTGATAGTCTTCTGCAATATTAATTTTATTTCTCTATTGGTTAATTCTACTTGACCACTAGACTGGGGATGATAGGGATATGCAATTCTATGGTTAACATCATATCTAGCAAGCAACTTATGAAAAGCACCATGAATAAAATGTGAACCACCATCAGTCATTAAGTATCTAGGGACTCTGAAACGTGGGAAAATAACTTCCTTAAGCATTTTAATACATGTGTTATCATCAACACTATTGGTTGGAATAGCCTCTACCCATTTAGTAACATAATCAACATCAACCAAAATATGTGTATACCCATTAGAGGAAGGAAAAGGTCCCATATAATCAAATCCCCAAACATCAAATGGTTCAATAACAAGTGAATAATTCATAGGCATTTCCTGATGTCTACTAATGTTACTAATTCTTTGACATTCATCACAAGAGAGGACAAACTTACGAGCATCTTTGGAAAGAGCACGCCAATAAAATCCAGACTATAATACCTTGTGTGAAGTTCTATCTCCCGCATGGTGTGCTCCATAAGCCTCAAAGCGAAACTTCTGAAGGATTTGTTCCAGTTCATGCTCATGTATACAACATCTAATAATACCATCTACTCCCTCTTCATAAATATGTGGGTCATCCCAAAAGTAATGTCTTAAATCAAAGAAGAATATTTTCTTTTGTTGATAGGTGAAACTAGGTGGTATGTATTTACCAACAATGGAATTAGCATAATCAGCAAACCACGGTGTATATGAGAAACATTGACCACATCTACTTGTTCATCAGGAAAGCTAACATCAATAGGTAGTGGGCTATCAAGAACATTTTCTAACCTAGACAAGTCATCAGCTATGGGGTTCTCAGCTCCTTTCCTATAAATGATATGCACATCAAATTCTTGTAGCAAGAGAACCCACCTAATAAGTCTTAGCTTAGCATCTTTCTTCTCCATAAGATATTTAATAGCGGCATGATCAGTGTGAACAATTACTTCAGAGTCAACAATGTAAGATCTGAATTTATCACAAACAAATACAACTGCTAAGAATTATTTTTGAGTGGTAGCATAATTTCTCTTGGCAATGTCTAGGATTTTACTAGCATAATGGATAACATTTAATTTATTATCAACTCTTTGTCTTAGAACAACACCAATAGCATAATCACTAGCATCACACATAATTTCAAAAGACAAGTTCCAATCAGGTGGTTGAACAATATGTGTAGAAGTTACTAGAAAATTAGTAGGGTATTTTACTTTTCCACACAATACTTCAACATCTCTAACAATCCCAAGTGGTGTGATGGTGTCTCTATTAGCAAGTTTAATAGTAACATCTATGTCTTCTATCTCAGCGGGTTCTGTCTCATGCATAATTTATTGATATAAGGTAAAAGGGATAGCACTAACACTACCACCCATATAACATAAATCATTATAGCAATGATCTCCTATTTTGAGTGAAACTACGGGCATTCCAATAACAGGTCTATTCCTATCTTCATTATCAGGTTTAGCAATTCTGGCAGCTTCATTACACAAATAAATAACACGCCCATCAATATTGTCTACCAAGAGATCTTTAACCATAGCAGTACTAGGTTCTACCTTGATTTTCTTAGAGGTTTTGGTTGTTATAACATAACTTTTATTAACCATAGTTGAAGCTTTAGCATGTTCCTTTATCCTAAGAGGGAAATGTGGTTTCTCAATATAAGTAGTAGGCACAACTGGGTCAACATTGTAAATGGTAGTTTCAGCCTCAACTTTAATTGGTTCTTCATTTTTTCTTTAATAGGTGGGTGATATTTGAACCATTTCTATTTAGGGAGATCAACATTACCGGCATAGGTTTCATAGAATGAGGCTATTATCTCAAATCAAGTCCATACTTAGTGCTAAAATCCTTGAAATCATCGGCATTCATAGAAGATTTAACACAATCAAACTTAGGTTTTATACATCACTCTTTACCTTCGCCGGGCTTCCAATATTCAGAGTTGTGTTCAATTCATAAAAGAACCAGAGCAAGAAGTATCGAGCATGGTTTGATCATTACGAGAAAGCCGAGCATAAAAATTCTGAACAACAATTTCTCTTTAGAGCTCATGATTGGGGCATGAATATAACATTGACTTGAACCTCCCCCAAGCTAGAGCGACACTTTCTCCTTCACAAGGCCAAAAATTATAGATAAAATTCTGATCACGACGAACAAGATTCATAGGATAAATTTTTGGTGAAACTCCAATTGCCGTCGATTCCAATTCCAAGATTGTATATCGTCACATAGCCTATACCATGTCAATGCCTTCCCCCAAAAGATAAAGGAAAAAACCATCTTCTTGACTTCATCTCCGGATAAACCTCCAACCTTAAATAATCCACAAACTTCATCCACATAGATTAGGTGCATATTGGGATGTTTTGTTCCATCTCCTTTATAAGGATTAGCTAGTAGTTTCTCTATCATACCCGAAGGAATTTCATAATAAACATTTTTAGTAGGTTCAGCGGGTTGAGGGAAAACTCTTCTGTTTCTGGTCGAGGTGAAGACACCTCGAACAAATCCCTCAAAGGAATAGTTTCCATAGTGACAAGTAATAGTAAATTTTAGCATGTAATATAAATTTTCCTTTACCAAATTATGCTTACCAAAGGCGCTTCACTCCCCGGGAACGGTTCCAGAAAGGAGTACTGTTCGAAGAGTGAAGGCGCTCACGTGCAGCAGGGTGCTTATAGGAACATCAAGCTAGTTATAGCAAACCTTGTGTAAAACTCTACTATGTACACTTTTATTCATTATATATATATATATATATATATATATATATATATATATATATATATATATATATATATATATATATACAGAAAAGCAAAGATATAAAGTTATGCTGGAGCGTAAGCAATCTGTGTCGCACGTCATATGTTGGGATACGCGCATGTGTGTGCATGTGAGAGAGAGAACCTTATCTATAATAAAGTGCGAATCTTGATGCAAACAAACGGTTCAGATAGCAACCACCCCAGCTAGTGTTGATAGCAAATCGATGACCTATATATATAGGAAAAATGCATCCTACCACCCAGGAGTAGTTACCCCACATGTTCCATATACTATCATGCGGTAGTATATATATTTATTAATATTTTTTTGTTATGTTTATATATTATATATAAGATTTTTCAAAGTGAGTTACATGAAAAAATTACAAGTTAGCCCATAGTTTTTATTATATTTGTGAAATACATATATTTTTGTACGTAAAAAAGAACACACACAAAATATGATACATACTACCAAAAAAATAGTATATATACTACCTAAACATTATTATATACTGTATACTACACGTACATACTCTCCGATTTGATAAATACTACATACAACATACAAAACACAAGTGGTGGTAACTAGCACCGGTGGTAGATAAAATTTGTCTATATATATATATATAGCTGCTTGTTGAGTTTGAATTTTACGATTCAAATTATTTTTGAAGTAAGGAACGCTCTTTGTGATTTACGAGCTTTGCAATAACTTTTTGCCTCCTACTTTTCCTGAACTGTTTCTCGAACACATATACAAGTTTGCTTTCATGCACATCGCTAATATTGTCTGAATTGACGGAGGGGGGGGGGGGAAGGGGGCTTGGCTATAACTACCAGCCCATCAAACTATTACAATACTATTTGGCATTTCACGTGTGTGGCGTCTTGGATTTGCATTATATGCATCGGTTCCGAATTATGTTTTTGGTCAAATGTTGGGTTGCACTACTCTTGTGTTTACCCATTTACGTTACACTAGGTGTGCTAAAAGGGTAAAGGGAGAACTACTATGATTGTATTTCTAGATAGTGTGGATAAGTACCTTAGTGGAAAAAGCCAAAAATTGAACGACATGATAAGAGAGAACTGGTCTGCGATTTGAAGACAAGTGTTAAACTAAGGAACCAATGTGGTTTCATCGCATTCTACGAAAGGTTTGAAATCATTCAGACCAAGTGATTACAGGATTTTACACCACGGAATAAGCCAAATATCTCAGCTTTCAAAAGGGTTCTACTTAGCACCCATGGTCAAGCTCTTATCGTTAAATGAAAGCATTAAAGCCAAATAGTCGAATTGCCTAGTTTTCTCCCACATTACCGCCTTAGGGTGCTCAGACGTTGGCTAACGATAACAATGCGGAAGCCAAAATCCCCCCCGCTAGAATCTGGCAGGGGGCTGAAGCCGACGACTGGAAACTTTCAACATCAAAACAACCAAAACAAGAGTTGCAATTAAAAAGACATGGTTTGCCATGCAAATATTAAAAGGAATTCTATTATACAACCACTTTTACACTATGAGATTTTTTACTCAAAGACTACATCTTTGGAGCATTGTGCTTCTACAGCTCGGGCACCTTCCATGGCAGTGTGGAAATATAGTTTGGGGCGTTTGTGTTCCTTACCAGGTGGCGGAGGCGCGGTGTAAATCGGAAAAGGCTCTAACTTTAGCAAGTGTGTCATTGTCCTCGCAAACGCCATACGAGCTCCCTCGATGCAGACCGAACGCTTCATGACATCGATTCGAGGCGAAGCAGCAACAAGCTTCTACAACAGGAAATAGTAGCTACTGGGCAACGGCTTGGTCGGCCATAGTCTGATGCACAAGTCCTCGATGGCTGACTCTGTCATCGTATGTAGGTCCATCAGTTGTTTCAACCGATCAGACACTAGCTGAGGACGCACTCGATTTTGGAATTGTGCCTAGAATAGCCTCTCCTGTGTCGCACCCTCCTCAAAAGCATAGTACTTCTCAGCTTCTTCCGCACTCTTCGGAAGATCCACAATCGCGCCTGGAGAACTCCACATTCGAGTAAGCAATGCAAATCTTCGTCCGCCAAATGTACATTGTAGTAAATATCGCTTACGATCTACGATCTGTTTGATCTGATGGACTTCTTTCTAAAAATTGTGTGCCTCCTTCCACGCTTCTTGGAGTGCGGCGGTCACCGACGTCAACTCGGATGTGTTTTATTTGTCCTTCTTCTCGAGGACTTCATTATTCGTAATGGCCTCCTTTAGTTCTTGATGAACTTCACTAAGCCGACCCCCAGATTTATCGCAAGCAGCTTTGGCCTGTGCGGCCACCACCCTTTGTTCGACGGCCTCATGGATGGCCTTTCCCAATTCGGCTTTAAGCTGATCAACATAACAAGTAATAGCCGTGGTATTCATGCACATAATATATACTTAGAGATAAAGATAGCAAACAATTTAATAAGAAATCTAAGGCTTACACACTTACTTTGAGTGTCTTCAAAACACTTGTTGATGTGATCCAGCTCCTCTTCAGAAACCTTTATTTTCCGATTCATTTCCGCCAACTCCAGTGAGTTGGGGGCTGCGGATAATGTAGAAGCCTATAGAAAAACATTTTTTGAATCTATAATAACTTTTAGGAATTTTTCGAAATCCTTTGCTAGGGTGTTTCTTGTCAACCCGCAAAAGCCTTGGGGGTACACACACTTTTTCCAAACTATTCTAACTCCCACATGAGTTTTCAAACTTACACATGGCTTGGGGGCTACTAGGCATGATATTGCTTTTAGAAAATGTATAATTAAAAATGGAAAAGTATGCATATTACCTTGATGCTTGTTAGCAGCACGTCGAAAGCTTCTTTCACACTGTTATCAATGGACTGAATGCTTTGCAATACCGCACTCACATGACTGCGGCATTCTTCAGGAATGGAAGGATCATTAAGACGTTTCTCCCTTAAGACATGCCATCCAGTTCTGAGTTAATCCATCATGGATGGCTCCGGGTGCGCCGTTGCAGTCTCCCTTCATGGAGAGACTACTCTTGATGGCGCCGGAGAGGAAGGACCCTTCAGAGTTGTTTTCGAAGGAGATCCAGAAGGTCCGGGCCCTCCCTCCTTTTTCATCAAGAGGATTTTATCCTCCTGATCCTTTGTGGCCGAAGTCTTAACCTCGGCCATAATGTCATCACCTCGGGCCATAGTCTCCGGTGCTCGGGCGACCTCCCTGGATACCACCTACCCGGTCTCCTTGGCCGTAGGGGGACGTGTATGTGGCGAGATAGTCCCGCTTTCATCCAGATTGGCCGGCAGGGAATCCACCTCCGAAATTTTATTGGTGGGGAGGTCACGGTTTGGGCTACAATACGAAAAATAAGCCTAGTTAAAACCAGGGCACTTAGAAGAAAGATATATTCGAATTTTCAATACATAGCTTTTTGCTCGGGGTTTCACCGTGAGGGTCCTTCGGGGGACCGGTGCATCATGCACGGACTCCTCGTACGAGTTCGAAATATCCTCAAATAGGTCCATAGGGGCCCTACATTGCTTCTTGGGAGCAACAAGATCTTGATATCCTTCAGCATCTTCGCACACCGCCCTTTTCTTTGTATGGGAGGAGTCACTCACCTCCTCATCTTCTTCATCCTCTCCCTCCAGGTTCGAGGGAGCCAGTGTATCTTCAAACTTAGTGTCCGGGGGACCCTTCGACCGAAGACCCTCCCGGATCTTCTTCTTCTCTTCTTCTGCTCCTCCTTCTCCCTTGGAGCCGTGTACGGCTTATCGGTTAAGATGGTCGCCAGCAGTGGGGTCATTTTGTCTTCCAGCATGGTGTGGAATAGTTAATCTATTCGGACTTTTCACCCAGATTTGCAAGCATGAGGGAAAAGGACGAAGTAAGCACCTTGTCAAAAAAGGAAGGGATGGAATCTAAAAATTATGGTAAAAACCTTACGGGTCCTGAAGGATTGAGGATCGAAAGGCCCTCGTCTTCCTCCTCGATGGGCCAAGTGTTTTGTGGCTTAAAGACTGCCTTTCATAGCTTCTCGCGAGTAGTGTGGAAAAACTCTTCACAGGGCTCGCTGCACTATTCGGATCCTCCGGATTAAAGTCCCACATTGGGATGGCCCGATGCTAGCAGGGGAGAAGGCCGCGATGCAACATCACCTCGCTAACGTTCCGAGGTCGATTTTCTCCAGTAGATCGAAGATCTTCCCTGTGAGCGCCTTCACCTCCACAACCCCACAATCTAGGGCCTTTTCTGTCCAGGACACTAGACGGGTGGGAGTGCCAGATCTAAATGCGGGAGGAGCTGCCTCGCCTGCGTTGCACGACTCGGTGATATATAACCACTCCTTCTACCATGATTTGATGGTGTCGATGAACATACCCTTTGGCCATGTCGCCTCACTAAGCTTGCTAATCATCGACCCTCCGCAGTCCGCCTGGTCGCCTTTGATGACCTTCGTCTTGACATTGAGAACCTTCAAGCAGAAGCCGAAGTGGTATTGGACCCACAAGAATGCCTCACAGACAGTGATGAAAGCTGAGAGGTGGGTGATGGAGTTCAGGGGGAGATCATGGAATTCAAGCACGTAATAGGACATGACTCCCCGAATGAATGGATGGATGGGAAATATTAAGCCTCGAATTAAATGAGGAACAAAAACTACTCTTTCCCCATCTTTAGGAGTGGGGATGAGCTGGTCCTTCTCCGGAGCACGTGGGCTATGTTCTTTCGGAGATAACCGCAACTCTTCAGCTCCAAAATGTCCTTCTCAGTGAGAGAGGAGACCTCCCACTTCCATCGGAACCGGCGCTAACCATTGCCGGACTGATGAAGAGATTGGAAAGGCTGGGAGGAGAAGGGGAGCCTGGGCGCTGGAGCTTTGGGAGAAGGGAATGGCGATAGTGTGCGAGATCTGAGGTGCCTGGAGGGTGTGAGGTGACGGTTGTTTCCTTTTATGGCTTATCAGAATACTGAAAGCCCTGCCACATCACCTCAAACTCCGCCACTTCCCAATAGAATCGTGCGACTATGGGCACGTGGGATAAACCCAAATCGTAAACCATATCCCTGGAAAAGAGGAGCACAATCTGTGTGATGGAAAGTGCCACTAAAACAGCCTCGAACCGCCCTTTCATGAAAAGCTACAGGTCTTGGCAAACCGTGTACTTTTGAATAGGGGAAGACACAATTTGTTGTCCAATGATCGGCCGGGAAATCAAAATTTGTATGTATACATCTTTGTTTGTTCATTTAAAGGTGGGGAAGTCATCGACAATCGAGATATCAATTGTTAAAGGAAGAGAGGAAGTCGCCTCGCAAGACAGAGTCCCTATGAAGTAACCAAAGGACGGTTTTGGCATTGCAAGCCTGTTCGGGGGCTACTCAAGGAGTCTGGGATTAGGGGGTCCTTGGGCCGTCTCCCTATTTGTTGGGGAACGTCGCATGGGAAACAAAATTTTTCCTACGCGCACGAAGACCTATCATGGTGATGTCCATCTACGAGAGGGGATGTGTGATCTACGTACCCTTGTAGATCGTACAGCAGAAGCGTTGGTGAACACGGTTGATGTAGTGGAACGTCCTCACGTCCCTCGATCCGCCCCGCGAACAATCCCGCGATCAGTCCCACGATCTAGTACCGAACGGACGACACCTCCGCGTTCAGCACACGTACAGCTCGACGATGATCTCGGCCGTCTTGATCCAGCAAGAGAGACAGAGAGGTAGAAGAGTTCTTCGGCAGCGTGACGGTGCTCCGGAGGTTGGTGATGACCTTGTCTCAGCAGGGCTTCGCCCGAGCTCCGCAGAAACGCGATCTAGAGGAAAAACCGTGGAGGTATGTGGTCGGGCTGCCGTGGAAAAGTCGTCCCAAATCAGCCCTAAAACCTCCGTATATATAGGTGGGAGGGAGGGGACCTTGCCTTGGGGCTCAAGGAGCCCCAAGGGGGTCGGCCGAGTCCAAGGGGGGAGGACTCCCCCCCAAACCGAGTTGGACTTGGTTTGGTGGGAGGGAGTCCCCCTTCCTTCCCACCTCCTCCCTTTTTTTTTCTTTTCTCTTTGATTTTCTTCTCTAGGCGCATAGGGCTCTCTTGGGCTGTCCCACCAGCCCACTAAGGGCTGGTGTGCCACCCTCAAGGCCTATGGGCTTCCCAGGGTGGGTTGCCCCCCCGGTGAACTCCCGGAACCCATTCGTCATTCCCGGTACATTCCCGGTAACTCCGAAAACCTTCTGGTAATCAAATGAGGTCATCCTATATATCAATCTTCATTTCGGGACCATTCCGAAAACCCTCGTGACGTCCGTGATCTCATCCGGGACTCCGAACAACATTCGGTAACCAACCATATAACTCAAATACGCATAAAACAACGTCGAACCTTAAGTGTGCAGACCCTGCGGGTTCGAGAACTATGTAGACATGACCCGAGAGACTCCTCGGTCAATATCCAATAGCGGGACCTGGATGCCCATATTGGATCCTACATATTCTACGAAGATCTTATCGTTTGAACCTCAGTGCCAAGGATTCATATAATCCCGTATGTCATTCCCTTTGTCCTTCGGTATGTTACTTGCCCGAGATTCGATCGTCAGTATCCGCATACCTATTTCAATCTAGTTTACCGGGAAGTCTCTTTACTCGTTCCGTAATACAAGATCCTGCAACTTACACTAAGTCACATTGCTTGCAAGGCTTGTGTGTGATGTTGTATTACCGAGTGGGCCCCGAGATACCTCTCCGTCACACGGAGTGACAAATCCCAGTCTCGATCCATACTAACTCAACTAACACCTTCGGAGATACCTGTAGAGCATCTTTATAGTCACCCAGTTACGTTGCGACGTTTGATACACACAAAGCATTCCTCTGGTGTCAGTGAGTTATATGATCTCATGGTCATAGGAACAAATACTTGACACGCAGAAAACAGTAGCAACAAAATGACACGATCAACATGCTACGTCTATTAGTTTGGGCCTAGTCCATCACACGATTCTCCTAATGATGTGATCCCGTTATCAAGTGACAACACTTGCCTATGGCCAGGAAACCTTGACCATCTTTGATCAACGAGCTAGTCAACTAGAGGCTTACTAGGGACAGTGTTTTGTCTATGTATCCACACAAGTATTGTGTTTCCAATCAATACAATTATAACATGGATAATAAACGATTATCATGAACTAAGAAATATAATAATAACTAATTTATTATTGCCTCTAGGGCATATTTCCAACAGTCTCCCACTTGCACTAGAGTCAATAATCTAGTTCACATCACCATGTGATTCCAACGAATCCAACACCCATATAGTTATGGGGTCTGATCACGTCTTGCTCGTGAGAGAGGTTTTAGTCAACGGTTCTGAAACTTTCAGATCCATGCGTTCTTTACAAATATTTATGTCATCTTATAGATGCTGCTACTACGTGCTATTCGGAAATGCTCCAAATATCTACTCTACTATACGAATCCGTTTCACTACTCATAGTTATTCGGATTAGTGTCGAAGTTTGCATCGACGTAACCCTTTACGACGAACTCTTTAACCACCTCCATAATCGAGAAAAAATCCTTAGTCCATCAGTTACTAAGGATAAATTTTGACCGCTGCTAGTGATTCAATCATGGATCACTCTCTGTACCTCTCAACAGACTTGCTGCAAGGCACACATCAGGTGCGGTACTCAGCATGGCATACTTTAGATTCTACGGCTAAGGCATAGAAGACGACCTTTGTCTATTCTCTTTACTCTGCCGGGGTCGGGTTTTGAGTCTTACTCAAATTCACACCTCACAACGCAACCAAGAACTCCTTCTTTGCTGATCTATTTTGAACTCCTTCAAAAACTTGTCAAGGCATGCATCTTGTTGAAACTTCCATTAAGCGCTTTCGATCTATCTCCATAGATCTTTGATGCTCAACGTTCAAGTAGCTCTATCCAGGTATTCCTTTGAAAACTCCTTTCAAACAACCTTGTATGTTTTACAGAAATTCTACATTACTTCTGATCCACAATATGTCAACCACATATATTTATCAGAAATTCTATAGTGCTCCCACTCACTTCTTTGGAAATACAAGTTTCTCATAAACCTTGTACAAACCCAAAATCTTTGATCATCTCATCAAAGTGTATATTCCAACTCCGAGATGCTTGCACCAGTCCATTGAAGGATCACTGGAGCTTGCATACTTGCTAGTATCTTTAGGATCGACAAAACCTTCTGGTTGTATCACATACAATGTTTGCTCAAGGAAACCGTCGAGAAAACAATGTTTTGACATCCTACGTGCAATATTTCATAAATTATGCATCAACAACTAACATAATTCTAACAGTCCTTTAGCATCGCTACGAGTGAGAAAGTCTCATCATAGTCAACTGTTTGATCTTGTCGAAAACATCTTTGCGACAAGTCGAGCTTTTCTTAATAGTAACTTATCACCATCATCGTCTGTCTTCTTTTAAAGATCCATCTTTACTCAATAGTCTTATGACCATCAAGTAGTTCTTTCAAAGTCTACACTTTGTTTTCATACATGGATCCTCTCTCGGATTTCATGGCTTCCAGCCATTTGTCAGAATCTGGGCCCACCATCGCTTTCTCCATAACTCGTAGGTTCACTGTTGCTTAACAACATGACCTCCAAGACAGGGTTACCGTACCACTCTGTAGTAGTATGCGACCTTGTCAACCTACGAGGCTTGTAGTAACTTGATCGATGCTTGATGATCACCATCATCAGCTTCCACTTCAATTGGTGTAGGCGCCACAGGAACAACTTCCTACGCCCTGCTACACACTGGTTGAAGTGATGGTTCAGTAACCTCATCAAGTTCTACTACTCTCCCACTCAATTCTTTCGAGAGAAACCTTTCCTCGAGAAAGGATCCGTTTCTAGAAACAAACACTTTGCTTTCGGATCTGAGATAGGAGATGTACCCAACTGTTTTGGATATCCTATGAAGATGCATTTATCCGCTTTGGGTTCGAGCTTATCAGACTGAAACTTTTTCACATAAGTGTCGAAGCCCCAAACTTTCAAGAAACGACAGTTTAGATTTCTCTAAACCTCAGTCTATACTGTGTCATCTCAACGGAAATACGCGGTGCCCTATTTAAAGTGAGTGCGGTTGTCTCTAATGCATAACCCATAAACGATAGTGGTAATTCGATAAGAGACATCACAGTATGCACCATACCAAATAGTGCATGGCTATGACGTTGAGACACATCATCACACTATGATGTTCCAGGTGGCATGAACTGCGAAACAATTTCCACATTGTCTTAACTGCGTACCAAAACTCGTAACTCAGATATTCATTTTCATGATCATATCGTAGACAGTTTATCCTCTTGTTACGACGAACTTCACTCTGAAACGGAATTGAATTTTTCAACATTTCAGACTTGTGAATCATTAAGTAAATACACTTGTATCTACTCAAATCGTCAGTGAAGTAAGAATATAATGATATCCACTACGTGCCTCAGCACCCATTGGACTGCATACATCAAAATGTATCACTTCCAACAAGTTACTATCTTATTTCATCTCAATGAAAACAAGGCCTTGCTCATGTGGTATGATTTGCATGTCACTAGTGATTCGAAATCAGGTGAGTACAAAGATCCATCAGCATGGAGCCTCTTCATGCAATTTATACTAACATGACTCAAGCGGCAGTGCCACAAGTAAGTGGTACTATCATTATTAACTCGTATCTTTTGGCACCAATATCATGAACATGTGTAACACTACGATCGAGATTCAATAAACCATTGAAGGTGAATATTCAAGAAAATAGAGTAACCATTATTCTCCTTAAATGAATAATCGTATTGCAATAAACACGATCCAATCATGTTCATGCTTAACGCAAGAACCAAATAACAATTATTTAGGTTTAACACCAATCCCGATGGTAGAGGGAGCGTGCGACGTTTGATCATATCAACCTTGGAAACACTTCCAACACGTATCGTCACCTCGCCTTTTGCTAGTCTCCGTTTATGCAGTAGCTTTCATTTCGTGTTACTAATCACTTAGCAACCGAACCGGTATCCAATACCCTCATGCTACTAGGAGTACTAGTAAAGTACACATCAACATCATGTATATCTAATACACTTCTTTCGACTTTTGCCAGCCTTCTTATCTACCAAGTATCTAGAGTTGCTCCGCCTCAGTGACTGTTCCCCTCGTTACAGAAGCACTTAGTCTCGGGTTTGGGTTTAATCTTGGGTCTTTTCATTAGTGCAGCAACTGTTTTGCCGTTTCACGAAGTATCCCTTCTAGCCCTTGCCTTTCTTGAAACTTAGTGGTTTTACAAACCATCAACTATTGACGCTCCTTCTTGATTTCTACTTTCGCAGTGTCAAACATCGCGAATCGCTCAAGGATCATTGTATCTATCCTTGATATGTTATAGTTCATCACGATGCTCTCACAGCTTGGTGGCAGTGACTTTGGAGAACCATCACTATCTCATCTGGAAGATTAACTCCCACTTGATTCAAGTGATTGTCGTACTCAGACAATCTGAGCACACGCTCAACGATTGAGCTTTTCTCCTTTACTTTGTGGACAAAGAATCTTGTTGGAGGTCTCGTACCTCTTAACAAGGGCACAAGTATGAAATCACAATTTCATCTCTTTAGAACATCACTTATGTTCCGTGACATTTTACAATGTTTTCGGCGCCTTGCTTCTAAGCCATTAAGTATTTTGCACTGAACTATCGTGTAATCATCAGAAACGTGTATGTCGGATGTTCATAGCATCCACAGACGACGCTCGAGGTGCAGCACACCGAGTGGTGCATTAAGGACATAATCCTTCTGCGCAGCAACGAGGACAATCCTCGGTTTTACAGACCGAGTCTGCAAAGTTTTGCTACTATCAATTTTCAACTAAATTTTGTCTAGGAACATATAAAAACAGTAGAGCTATAGCGCAAGCTACATCGTAATTCGCAAAGACCATTAGACTATGTTCATGACAATTAGTTCAATTAATCATATTACTTAAGAACTCCCACTCAAAAAGTACATCTCCCTAGTCATTTGAGTGGTTCATGATCCACTTACACTAGCTCAAGTCCGATCATCACGTGAGTTGAGTATAGTTTCAGTGGTAAGCATCCCTATGCTAATCATATCATCTATATGATTCATGATCGACCTTTCGGTCTCATGTGTTCCGAGGCCATGTATGCACATGCTAGGCTCGTCAAGCTTAACCCGAGTGTTCCGCGTGCGCAACTGATTTGCACCCGTTGTATGTGAACGTTGAGACTATCACACCCGATCATCACGTGGTGTCTCGAAACGACGAACTGTAGCAACGGTGCACAGTCGGGGAGAACACAATTTCGTCTTGAAATTTTAGTGAGAGATTACCTCATAATGCTACCGTCGTTCTAAGCAAAATAAGGTGCATAAAAGGATTAACATCACATGCAATTCATAAGTGACATGATATGGCCATCATCACGTGCTTCTTGATCTCCATCACCAAAGCACCGACACGATCTTCTTATCACCGGCATCACACCATGATCTCCATCATCATGATCTCCATCAACGTGTCGCCATCGGGGTTGTCGTGCTACTCATGCTATTACTACTAAAGCTACGTCCTAGCAAAATAGTAAACGCATCTGCAAGCACAAACGTTAGTATAAAGACAACCCTATGGCTCCTGCCGGTTGCCGTACCATCGACGTGCAAGTCGATATTTTCTATTACAACATGATCATCTCATACATCCAATATATCACATCACAAGCATACCCTGCAAAAACAAGTTAGACGTCCTCTAATTTTGTTGTTGCATGTTTTACGTGGTGACCATGGGTATCTAGTAGGATCGCATCTTACTTATGCAAACACCACAACGGAGATATATGAGTTGCTATTTAACCTCATCCAAGGACCTCCTCGGTCAAATCCGATTCAACTAAAGTTGGAGAAACCGACACTTGCCAGTCATCTTTGAGCAACAGAGTTACTCGTAACAACGAAACCAGTCTCTCGTAAGCGTACGAGTAATGTCGGTCCAAGCCGCTTCAATCCAACAATACCGCGGAATCAAGAAAAGACTAAGGAGGGCAGAAAAACGCACATCACCGCCCACAAAAAATTTTGTGTTCTACTCGAGAAGACATCTACGCATGAACCTAGCTCATGATGCCACTGTTGGGGAACGTCGCATGGGAAACAAAAATTTTCCTACGCGCACGAAGACCTATCATGGTGATGTCCATCTACGAGAGGGGATGAGTGATCTACGTACCCTTGTAGATCGTACAACAGAAGCGTTGGTGAACGCGGTTGATGTAGTGGAACGTCCTCACGTCCCTCGATCCGCCCCGCGAACAATCCCGCGATCAGTCCCACGATCTAGTACCGAACGGACGACACCTCCGCGTTCAGCACACGTACAGCTCGACGATGATCTCGGCCTTCTTGATCCAGCAAGAGAGACGGAGAGGTAGAAGAGTTCTCCGGCAGCGTGACGGTGCTCCGGAGGTTGGTGATGACCTTGTCTCAGCAGGGCTCCGCCCGAGCTCCGCAGAAACGCGATCTAGAGGAAAAACCGTGGAGGTATGTGGTCGGGCTGCCGTGGAAAAGTCGTCCCAAATCAGCCCTAAAACCTCCATATAGATAGGTGGGAGGGAGGGGACCTTGCCTTGGGGCTCAAGGAGCCCCAAGGGGGTCGGCCGAGTCCAAGGGGGGAGGACTCCCCCCAAACCGAGTTGGACTTGGTTTGGTTGGAGGGAGTCCCCCTTCCTTCCCACCTCCTCCCTTTTTTTTTCTTTTCTCTTTGATTTTCTTCTCTAGATGCATAGGGCCCTCTTGGGCTGTCCCACCAGCCCACTAAGGGCTGGTGTGCCACCCTCAAGGCCTATGGGCTTCCCAGGGTGGGTTGCCCCCCCCGGTGAACTCCCGGAACCCATTCGTCATTCCCGGTACATTCCCGGTAACTCGGAAAACCTTCCGGTAATCAAATGAGGTCATCCTATATATCAATCTTCGTTTCCAGACCATTCCGGAAACCCTCGTGACGTCCGTGATCTCATCCGGGACTCCGAACAACATTCGGTAACCAACCATATAACTCAAATACGCATAAAACAACGTCGAACCTTAAGTGTGCAGACCCTGCGGGTTCGAGAACTATGTAGACATGACCCGAGAGACTCCTCGGTCAATATCCAATAGCGGGACCTGGATGCCCATATTGGATCCTACATATTCTACGAAGATCTTATCGTTTGAACCTCAGTGCCAAGGATTCATATAATCCCGTATGTCATTCCCTTTGTCCTTCGGTATGTTACTTGCCCGAGATTCGATCGTCTGTATCCGCATACCTATTTCAATCTTGTTTACCGGCAAGTCTCTTTACTCGTTCCGTAATACAAGACCCCGCAACTTACACTAAGTCACATTGCTTGCAAGGCTTGTGTGTGATGTTGTATTACCGAGTGGGCCCCGAGATACCTCTCCGTCACACGGAGTGACAAATCCCAGTCTCGATCCATACTAACTCAACTAACACCTTCGGAGATACCTGTATAGCATCTTTATAGTCACCCAGTTACGTTGCGACGTTTGATACACACAAAGCATTCCTCCGGTGTCAGTGAGTTATATGATCTCATGGTCATAGGAACAAATACTTGACACGCAGAAAACAGTAGCAACAAAATGACACGATCAACATGCTACGTCTATTAGTTTGGGTCTAGTCCATCACACGATTCTCCTAATGATGTGATCCCGTTATCAAGTGACAACACTTGCCTATGGCCAGGAAACCTTGACCATCTTTGATCAACGAGCTAGTCAACTAGAGGCTTACTAGGGACAGTGTTTTGTCTATGTATCCACATAAGTATTGGGTTTCCAATCAATACAATTATAGCATGGATAATAAACGATTATCATGAACTAAGAAATATAATAATAACTAATTTATTATTGCCTCTAGGGCATATTTCCAACAGTCTCCCACTTGCACTGCTTATATATTATATATAAGATTTTTCAAAGTGAGTTACATGAAAAAATTACAAGTTAGCCCATAGTTTTTATTATATTTGTGAAATACATATCTTTTTGTACGTAAAAAAGAACACACAAAAAATATGATACATACTACCAAAAAAATAGTATATATACTACCTAAACATTATTATATACTGTATACTAGACGTACATACTCTCCGATTTGATAAATACTACATACAACATACAAAACACAAGTGGTGGTAACTACCACCGGTGGTAGATAAAATTTGTCTATATATATATATATATATATATATATATATATATATATAGCTGCTTGTTGAGTTCGAATTTTACAACTCAAATTATTTTTGAAGTAAGGAATGCTCTTTGTGATTTACGAGCTTTGCAATAACTTTTTGCCTCCTACTTTTCCTGAACTGTTTCTCGAACACATATACAAGTTTGCTTTCATGCACATCTCTAATATTGTCTGAATTGACGGGGGGGGGGGGGGGAGGGGGGCTTGGCTATAACTACCAGCCCATCAAACTATTACAATACTATTTGGCATTTCACGTGTGTGGCGTCTTGGATTTGCATTATATGCATCGGTTCCGAATTATGTCTTTGGTCAAATGTTGGGTTGCACTACTCTTGTGTTTACCCATTTACGTTCCACTAGGTGTGCTAAAAGGGTAAAGGGAGTACTACTGTGATTGTATTTCTAGATAGTGTGGATAAGTACCTTAGTGGAAAAAGCCAAAAATTGAACGACATGATAAGAGAGAACTGGTCTGCGATTTGAAGACAAGTGTTAAACTAAGGAACCAATGTGGTTTCATCGCATTCTACGAAAGGTTTGAAATCATTCAGACCAAGTGATTACATGATTTTACACCACGGAATAAGCCAAATATCTCAGCTTTCAAAAGGGTTCTACTTAGCACCCATGGTCAAGCTCTTATCGTTAAATGAAAGCATTAAAGCCAAATAGTTGAATTGCCTACTTTTCTCCCACATTACCGCCTTAGGGTGCTTAGACGTTGGCTAACGATAACAATGCGGAAGCCAAAATCCCCCCCGCTAGAATCTGGCGGGGGGCTGAAGCCGACGACTGGAAACTTTCAACATCAAAACAACCAAAACAAGAGTTGCAATTAAAAAGACATGGTCTGCCATGCTAATATTAAAAGGAATTCTATTATACAACCACTTTTACACTATGAGATTTTTTACTCAAAGACTACATCTTTGGAGCATTGTGCTTCTACAGCTCGGGCACCTTCCATGGCAGTGTGGAAATATAGTTTGGGGCGTTTGTGTTCCTTACCAGGTGGCGGAGGCGCGGTGTAAATCGGAAAAGGCTCTAACTTTAGCAAGTGTGTCATTGTCCTCGCAAACGCCATACGAGCTCCCTCGATGCAGACCGAACGCTTCATGACATCAATTCGAGGCAAAGCAGCAACAAGCTTCTACAACAGGAAATAGTAGCTACTGGGCAACGGCTTGGTCGGCCATAGTCTGATGCACAAGTCCTCGATGGCTGACTCTGTCATCGTATGTAGGTCCATCAGTTGTTTCAACCGATCAGACACTAGCTGAGGATGCACTCGATTTTGGAATTGTGCCTAGAATAGCCTCTCCTGTGTCGCACCCTCCTCAAAAGCATAGTAGTTCTCAGCTTCTTCCGCACTCTTCGGAAGATCCACAATCGCGCCTGGAGAACTCCACATTCGAGTAAGCAATGCAAATCTTCGTCCGCCAAATGTACATTGTAGTAAATATCGCTTACGATCTACGATCTGTTTGATCTGATGGACTTCTTTCTAAAAATTGTGTGCCTCCTTCCACGCTTCTTGGAGTGCGGCGGTCACCGACGTCAACTCGGATGTGTTTTATTTGTCCTTCTTCTCGAGGACTTCATTATTCGTAATGGCCTCCTTTAGTTCTTGATGAACTTCACTAAGCCGACCCCCAGATTTATCGCAAGCAGCTTTGGCCTGTGCGGCCACCACCCTTTGTTCGACGGCCTCATGGATGGCCTTTCCCAATTCGGCTTTAAGCTGATCAACATAACAAGTAATAGCCGTGGTATTCATGCACATAATATATACTTAGAGATAAAGATAGCAAACAATTTAATAAGAAATCTAAGGCTTACACACTTACTTTGAGTGTCTTCAAAACACTTGTTGATGTGATCCAGCTCCTCTTCAGAAACCTTTATTTTCCGATTCATTTCCGCCAACTCCAGTGAGTTGGGGGCTGCGGATAATGTAGAAGCCTATAGAAAAACATTTTTTGAATCTATAATAACTTTTAGGAATTTTTCGAAATCCTTTGCTAGGGTGTTTCTTGTCAACCCGCAAAAGCCTTGGGGGTACACACACTTTTTCCAAACTATTCTAACTCCCACATGAGTTTTCAAACTTACACATGGCTTGGGGGCTACTAGGCATGATATTGCTTTTAGAAAATGTATAATTAAAAATGGAAAAGTATGCATATTACCTTGATGCTTGTTAGCAGCACGTCGAAAGCTTCTTTCACACTGTTATCAATGGACTGAATGCTTTGCAATACCGCACTCACATGACTGCGGCATTCTTCAGGAATGGAAGGATCATTAAGACGTTTCTCCCTTAAGACATGCCATCCAGTTCTGAGTTAATCCATCATGGATGGCTCCGGGTGCGCCGTTGCAGTCTCCCTTCATGGAGAGACTACTCTTGATGGCGCCGGAGAGGAAGGACCCTTCAGAGTTGTTTTCGAAGGAGATCCAGAAGGTCCGGGCCCTCCCTCCTTTTTCATCAAGAGGATTTTATCCTCCTGATCCTTTGTGGCCGAAGTCTTAACCTCGGCCATAATGTCATCACCTCGGGCCATAGTCTCCGGTGCTCGGGCGACCTCCCTGGATACCACCTACCCGGTCTCCTTGGCCGTAGGGGGACGTGTATGTGGCGAGATAGTCCCGCTTTCATCCAGATTGGCCGGCAGGGAATCCACCTCCGAAATTTTATTGGTGGGGAGGTCACGGTTTGGGCTACAATACGAAAAATAAGCCTAGTTAAAACCAGGGCACTTAGAAGAAAGATATATTCGAATTTTCAATACATAGCTTTTTGCTCGGGGTTTCACCGTGAGGGTCCTTCGGGGGACCGGTGCATCATGCACGGACTCCTCGTACGAGTTCGAAATATCCTCAAATAGGTCCATAGGGGCCCTACATTGCTTCTTGGGAGCAACAAGATCTTGATATCCTTCAGCATCTTCGCACACCGCCCTTTTCTTTGTATGGGAGGAGTCACTCACCTCCTCATCTTCTTCATCCTCTCCCTCCAGGTTCGAGGGAGCCAGTGTATCTTCAAACTTAGTGTCCGGGGGACCCTTCGACCGAAGACCCTCCCGGATCTTCTTCTTCTCTTCTTCTGCTCCTCCTTCTCCCTTGGAGCCGTGTACGGCTTATCGGTTAAGATGGTCGCCAGCAGTGGGGTCATTTTGTCTTCCAGCATGGTGTGGAATAGTTAATCTATTCGGACTTTTCACCCAGATTTGCAAGCATGAGGGAAAAGGACGAAGTAAGCACCTTGTCAAAAAAGGAAGGGATGGAATCTAAAAATTATGGTAAAAACCTTACGGGTCCTGAAGGATTGAGGATCGAAAGGCCCTCGTCTTCCTCCTCGATGGGCCAAGTGTTTTGTGGCTTAAAGACTGCCTTTCATAGCTTCTCGCGAGTAGTGTGGAAAAACTCTTCACAGGGCTCGCTGCACTATTCGGATCCTCCGGATTAAAGTCCCACATTGGGATGGCCCGATGCTAGCAGGGGAGAAGGCCGCGATGCAACATCACCTCGCTAACGTTCCGAGGTCGATTTTCTCCAGTAGATCGAAGATCTTCCCTGTGAGCGCCTTCACCTCCACAACCCCACAATCTAGGGCCTTTTCTGTCCAGGACACTAGACGGGTGGGAGTGCCAGATCTAAATGCGGGAGGAGCTGCCTCGCCTGCGTTGCACGACTCGGTGATATATAACCACTCCTTCTACCATGATTTGATGGTGTCGATGAACATACCCTTTGGCCATGTCGCCTCACTAAGCTTGCTAATCATCGACCCTCCGCAGTCCGCCTGGTCGCCTTTGATGACCTTCGTCTTGACATTGAGAACCTTCAAGCAGAAGCCGAAGTGGTATTGGACCCACAAGAATGCCTCACAGACAGTGATGAAAGCTGAGAGGTGGGTGATGGAGTTCAGGGGGAGATCATGGAATTCAAGCACGTAATAGGACATGACTCCCCGAATGAATGGATGGATGGGAAATATTAAGCCTCGAATTAAATGAGGAACAAAAACTACTCTTTCCCCATCTTTAGGAGTGGGGATGAGCTGGTCCTTCTCCGGAGCACGGTGGGCTATGTTCTTTCGGAGATAACCGCAACTCTTCAGCTCCAAAATGTCCTTCTCAGTGAGAGAGGAGACCTCCCACTTCCATCGGAACTGGCGCTAACCATTGCCGGACTGATGAAGAGATTCGAAAGGCTGGGAGGAGAAGGGGAGCCTGGGCGCTGGAGCTTTGGGAGAAGGGAATGGCGATAGTGTGCGAGATCTGAGGTGCCTGGAGGGTGTGAGGTGATGGTTGTTTCCTTTTATGGCTTATCAGAATACTGAAAGCCCTGCGACATCACCGTAAACTCCGCCACTTCCCAATAGAATCGTGCAATTATGGGCACGTGGGATAAACCCAAATCGTAAACCATATCCCTGGAAAAGAGGAGCACAATCCTTGTGATGGAAAGTGCCACTAAAACAGCCTCGAACTGCCCTTTCGTGAAAAGCTATAGGTCTTGGCAAACCGTGTACTTTTGAATAGGGGAAGACACAATTCGTTGTCCAATGATCGGCTGGGAAATCAAAATTTGTATGTATACATCTTTGTTTGTTCATTTAAAGGTGGGGAAGTCATCGACAATCGAGATATCAATTGTTAAAGGAAGAGACGAAGTCGCCTCGCAAGACAGAGTCCCTATGAAGTAACCAAAGGACGGTTTTGGCATTGCAAGCCTGTTCGGGGGCTACTCAAGGAGTCTGGGATTAGGGGGTCCTTGGGCCGTCTCCCTATTCTCGTGGGCCGGACTCCCGGGCCTGTTCGACTGCTAGCAGAAGTATTAGATTCAAGATGGACTCTTCTGAAGACTTGGCGTGCAATCTAAGGTGGTGTAGTAATTGACATATTCCTCTCTAGTGTAACCGACCTTGTCTAACCCTAGTACCTCTCGCATCTATATAAGCCAGAGGGCCACGGTTCATAGGATACCTTAAGGTCATTAAGATTAAGGTTTAGACCACGACATTCGATCTTGCAGTAGATCAACTATGTAATCTGTACTATCCCATGAATAACAACAAGAGCAGGATGTAGGGTTGTACCTCCATCAGGAGGGCCCAAATCTGGGAAAAAACACCAACTTCATAGTCTCTTGTTACCCATTGATCCTAGATCCACAGTTTGGATCCCCTACACGAGATCAGCCGGTTTCAACACCGACACCTACTAAAAGAAAAAACAAAACAAAAAAATGTTGACCTACAACTAGGACGACAAAAATATATTGGTATGAAGTTGGAGGTGTTGGGGGTTGAAGTTGCGGTTGCAAGTTTATGTGAAGTGCAACTAGGTCAACTACTATTACAGTCTCGATTACTAGTCGGGGTTGGATTTGTATTTGGGATTCCCTACAAACTATAATCCCCAATTGCGACGCTAGGGTTTGACTTGCAACTAGAGAAACTGCAACGTGAAGCCCTCATTTGCTAGTCGAAGGTGGACTTGCACCTAAGGCAACTACAAACTACAAAGCCAAGTAGCCAGTCGAGGGTGGACTTGCACCTAGGACAACTACACTCTACAAAGCCCAGTTGTGAGTCGACGGTGGACTTGCACCTAGGACAACTACAATCTACAAGTGCCAGTTGCAAGTAGATTGTAAACTTGCAACTAGGGTGCATATACTACTACAAAGGCCCAATTGCGAGTTCAAGGTTGACTTTTAACTAGGGCAACTGTACCTATAAAAAAATACTAGTTGGGAGTGAAAGGTGGATGATACGTCTCAAACGTATCTATAATTTTTGATGGTTTCACGCTGTATCTTGTCAACTTCGGATGTTTTGTTTACCTTTTATATCTTTTTTGGGACTAACTTATTAACTCAGTGCCAAGTGCTAGTTCCTGTTTTTTCTGTGTTTTTGACTCTTTTCAGATCTGATTTTGGAACGGAGTCCAAACGGAATAAAATCCCCGAAATGAATTTTTCCAGAACGGAAGAAGATTGGGAGGCTTGAGGGCCAAGCAAGTGGGCCCACAGGGGGCCCACAAGCCCTGTTGCCGCGGCCAGGGGGGAGGCCGCGGCAACCAAGCTTGTGGCCCTCTGGCGCTCCCCTGCCCTAGGTCTTTGGCCTATAAATTCCCTAAAAATCCAGAAAAAATCAGGGCGTCCACGAAAACACTTTTCCGCCCCGCAAGCTTCCGTTTCCGCGAGATCTCATACGGAGACCCTTCTCGGTGCCCTTCCGGAGGGGACTTTGGAGTTGGAGGGCTTCTTCATCAACACCATCGCCCCTCCAATGACTCGTGACTAGTTCACTTCAGACCTATGGGTCAGTAGTTAGTAGCTAGATGGATTCTCCTCTCTCTTGGATCTTCAATACAAAGTTCTCCATGATCTTCATGGAGATCTATCCGATGTAATCCTCTTTGGCGGTGTGTTTGTCGAGATCCGATGAATTGTGGATTTGTGATCAGATTATCTATGATATATATTTGAGTCTTTGCTGATTTCTTATATGCATGATTTGATATCCTTGTAAGTCTTTCCGAGTCTTGGGTTTTGTTTGGCCAACTAGATCTATGATTCTTGCAATTGGGGAAGTGCTTGGTTTTGGGTTCATACCGTGTGGTGACCTTTTCGAGTGACAAAAGGGGCAGCAAGGCACGCATCGTGTTGTTGCCATCAAGGGTAACAAGATGGGCTTTTATCGTAGATATGAGATTGTCCATCTACATCATGTCATCTTGCTTAAGGCGTTACTCTGTTCTTTTGGACTTAATACACTAGATGCATGCTGGATAGCGGTCGACATGTGGAGTAATAGTAGTAGATGCAGAAAGTATCGGCCTACTTGTTTTGGACGTGATGCCTATAGATATAATCATTGCCATAGATAACGTCACGACTTGGCGCGGTTCTATGAATTGCTCGACAGTAATACGTTCACCCACCGTCTACTTGCTTTCATGAGAGAAGCCACTAGTGAACACTACGGCCCCCGGTTCTATTCACACCTATCGTTTCCACTCTCGCTTTTACTTTGCTTTGTTATTTTGTTGCTTTCAGTTCTCACTTGGCAAACAATCTATAAGGGATTGACAACCCCTTCATAGCGTTGGGTGCAAGCTCTTTGTGTTTGTGCAGGTACTTGTGATATTCCTTCACTAGATCGATACCTTGGTTCTCAAAACTCAGGGAAATACTTACCGCCGCTGTGCTACATCACCCTTTCTGCTTCGAGGGAACACCAATGCAAGGCTCCAAGGCCACGGGGGAATCCTTTGCATATTTGCCTAGGAAAGTCGCTAAAGGCGTAGCCGTAGCAGAAGGATTCTTGGTGCCGTTGCTGAGGAGTATCAAGACAAGAATAGTCTCCCGTCAGCACGCTCGTTTCTGGCGCCGTTGGAAGGTATTTTGTTGCAGTAGCAGTGGACTTGCAAATTGGGCAACTACAAACTACAAAGAAGACCCAGTTGCGAGCCGAGGATTGAATCGCAAAATTTCAACTTCAAGTCTAGTTGTGAGTCAAGGGTGAACATGCAACGGGAGCAACTACACTACTACATGCCCTCATTGTGGGGCAACTACAACATAAAAAAGGCCCCACTTGCGAGTGGAGGGTGGACATTCCACTGGGGTAACTAAAATTACAAAATCCCGAGTTGTGGGTCAAGGGTGGACTTTCAACAAGAGAAACTAAAACTAGAAAGCCCTAGTTGAGAGACGATTGTCGAATTGCAACTCAGGCAACTATAACTTCAAAAAAACCCTAGTTGCAAGTCAAGGGTGGACATGCAATTAGGGCAAATACACTAGTACAAGCCCCGGTTGCTAGTGGAGGTTGCGCTTGCAACTGGGGCACATATAACTACAAAAAAACTAGTTGCGAGTCAAAAGTTGACTTGCAACTGCGGAACTACAATGCCACTTGCAAGTCGAGGGTTAACTAGCATCTGGGGAAACAACAATGCTAGTTACGAGTTGATAGTGGACTTGCAATTGGGCCGCCTATACTACTACAGAGGCCTAGTTGTGAGTTGAAGGTTGACTTGCAACCATGGCAAATATACCTACAAAAAAGTCCAATTTGGGAGTCAAAGGTGGAATTGTAATAGGTGCAACTACAAAATCAGAAAGACTCACACGTGAGTTGAGGGTTGACTAGCAACTAGCACAAATTCAACTTGAAGCTCTGGATACTAATACGTTATCTACAATTTTTGATCGTTCCATGCTATTTGATTATCATTCTTGGATGCTTTAAATGCAGTTATTTGCTCCTTTATATCAGTTTTGTAGAACTAACCTATTCACCCACCACCGAGTGACAGTTGTTGTTTTTTTGCTTGTTTTTCTCTTTTTAGGAAATCAGTACCAAATGGATTCTGAACACATTGAAACTTTCAGATGATTTTTTGGACAAAAATAATACCTCGAAGCTTCAGAACGAGACCTGCCAGCAGACGAGGTGCCCCCAAGCCAAGAGCGCGCTCTCAGGGGGGCTGGTCTTGCCCTAATGACTTGGGTCCACCTCCCGATGATCTCAGCTTACCTCCACTCCTATAAATTCTAATATCTCAGGAAAACACCAGAGAGCCACCCAAAATACTTTTTCTGCCGCCAAAAGTCTCTGTTTCATCATGATCCCATATGCAGCTCAGTTCCGGTGCCTTGTCGAAGGGCGATTCATCGTGGAGGGCCTCTACAACAACCTTGCTGCTTCCATGGTGATGTCTGAGTAGTTTACCACGGATCTACAGGTCCGTAGTTTGTACCTATATGGCTATATATATCACTATGTTCTTCAATGCAAAGATAACCGTGATCCTCGCGGTGATCTATCTTAATCCTCTTTGTGATGTGTTTGTTGGGATCCGATGAATTGTGGATTTATGTTCAGGTTATTCATGAAAAGTATCCAAGTCATATGTGAATTCTTATATGGATGATTATGATAGCTTTATATTTATCTCCGATCTGTCGGTTTGGTTTCGCCAACTAGATTGATCTATCTTCAGTGGGAGTGGTGCACTGTAATGGGGTCAATCTTGTGGTTCTTAATCCCAATGACAAAAAGGGTTATGCCACGTATTGTATTGCTGCCATTAAGAATAAAACGATGGGGTTTATTCATATGAGTTGAGTTTACTTTGTCTATATCATGTCACACTACCCCAAGCATTACCGTGTTTTTACTTAATACTCTAGATGCATGTTGGATAACGGTTGATGGGTGGAGTAATAGTAGTAGATGAAGGCAGGAGTTGATCTACTTACTTAGGAACGTGAATAAATATTGCATATATATGATCATTGACATGAGTAATAATTGCATAACTATGCGCTTTTCTATTGATTTCCCAACAGTAATTCATTTACTCACCGTATGCTTTCTTCGAGAGAGAAGCCTCTAATGGAAACTACGCCCCCAGGTTTTTGCAAATATATTTAAAACACCAAAAATATTGCTTCCCTTTTTACTGTTATTTTATTATTATTATCGGTTGCAAATAATGAGTTCATGGGGATTGACAACCCTCTTGTCCGCATTGGGTGTAAGTGCGTGCTCTTTTGTGTGTAGGCGCTGAAGACATGAAGTTGCATGGTCCTCCTATTGCTTCCATAACCTTGGTTCACACTGAGGTAAATACTTATCTCTACTCTACTACATCTCCCCTCCTCTTTGGGGGAAATCACAATAGAGTTTACAAGTATGAGGAAGAATTTCTAGCATCGTTGTCGGGAAGTATCACCAAATTCCTATCAAGTACATTCACACAGATTATCATTCACTTGTTCTACTTTGTATTTCTGTTATATTTGCTTGCCTAAAAATATCAAAAACACAAAAATATTTATATTTCTAGTTTATTTTTTTTCTTGCTATACTTGCTAGTTTATTTGCTATGCTTGTTATCTTGCTTGTTTCGTCACTCTCAAGATAATACCAAGTTGTGTGACTAGTCGAATACTAATACTAATGATTTTATTAGTACTCCTATACCACCCACCACTAGTGTGGAGTTTTGTGATATTAATGTTGCCTTTCTAAATCTTGTTATGAAAGAGAAATTTCATGGAAGTCCTAATGAGGATCCGACTTTGCATCTCAATACTTTAGTTAAATTATGTGATATGCAAAATAAAATGGATATGGATAATGATGCAGTCAAATTTAACTTATTTCATTTTTCACCAAGAGACAAAGATAAATCTTGGTTTTCATCTTTACCTCGTAATAATATTGCAACGTGGGATAAGTGTAATGATGCTTTTGTGGCCAAATATTTACCTCCTCCTAAGATTATCTCTCTTCGTAATCAAATTATGAATTTTAAAAATCATGAGCAAGAACATGGTTCACAATCATGGGAGAGAATGATATTGCTGGTTAGAAATCTTCTCACGCATGGCTTAAGTTTATGGATGAGTATACAAAATTTCTATGCGGGTCTGAACTTTGTGTCTAGAAATCTTCTAGATCCTGCTGCAGGTGGAACCTATATGGAGGTGGCATTTGGAGAGTCCACCAAACTTCTAGATAATATCATGACAAATTATTTTGAATGGCACACAAAAAGTGTTCCAACTGGTAAGAAGGTAAATTTCGTTGAAGAAATTGCTACTTTGAGTGATAAGATGGATGCTCTTATGAGTATTGTTGCTAGTAAGCATGCTCATGTTGATCCCAATGATATGCCTTTATCTACTTTGGTTGAGTAAAATAATGATGCTATTGATGTGAACTATGTCTCTCGAATTAATTTCAACAACAATGCTTATAGAGGGGATTTCGATGCTAGACCGTACCCAAGTAATTCCTCTAATAATTATGGTAATTCATTTATAAATTCTTCTACTAGTAATAATAGGATACCCTATGATCTTGAGAACACCATTAAAGAATTTATTAGTTCTCAAAAAGTTTTTAATAATATGATAGAAGAAAAATTGCATAATGTTGATGATATGGATAGAAATATGGATATAATTGCTCATGATGTGGAATCTCTTAAAATAAAGAAATTCCACCCAAGATGGTATTAATGAGTCCATTAAATCTATCATAGTCTTTATTAATTAAAGTAAGGAGAGGACTCCTTGGTTGATAGCTAAGCAAGAATTCTTACAAAAAGCTCTTCCACCCGGTTTTACCGTAATCATGATGAAGATATTAAAATGATTGGTATTTGTCCAATTGAATATTTATTAACTAATCTGAAATTTTATGATAAAGGGACTAGATATTAGTCAACTTTAGGTAGAAGGTGATGCTCTTAATGATAAAAAATAAAAAAGTGGGTTTGGAGAGGTCAAAACGTTAACTAGTGATGTGCCCATTGTCTTGGATTACAAGGACTTTAATTATGATAGTTGTTCCTTGGCTGAATTTATTTCCTTGTTGTAATCCATAATTATCTCACCCAATGCTTATGAACAAAAGAAAGCTTTAATTATAAAGGCTTATGATGAGAAATAAGATCTAGTAGTTTCTATACCTAGAAAATTGCATGTTGAGTGGGAACCTACTATTAAAATCAAGCTTAAAGAACATGAATGTAATACTTTGTGTGACCTTGGTGCTAGTATTTCTACTATATCTAAATCTCTTTGTGATGTGCTTGGTCTCACCGTTATAAAAGTTTGTTCCCTTAACTTGCATCTTGTAGATTCTACCATTTAGAAACTTTTGGGTAGAACAATTGATGTGCTTATTGTTTCTAATATAAGTTATGGGCTTGTAGATTTCAATGTGCTTGATATTGAATGCAATCCATCTCGTCCAATAATACATGTTAGACACTTCTTAGGATCTATAGGTGCCATTATTGATATGAAAGAGTGAAACACAAGATTCCAATTCCCATTAAGGAAAGGGATGGTACACTTCACTAGGAAGTGAATTAAACCACCTTATTAGTCTATCATGAGGTCTACTTATACACTGAATGTCAAGGATGATATCCCTTGAAACAATGCATTATGCCTACCTAGGGTCGTAAAACAATAGCGCTTATTGGGTGGCAACCTGATAGTTATCATTTTTTGTGTGTTCTAATTTCTGTTTGTGTGAGACATTATTATTTCTAGTATAATGTTTTATTACATTTTAATTAGTGTTTGTTCAAGTAAATCCTCCAGGATGATTTGGATGATAAGTAGAATTGATACGATGCAAAAACATAAATTTTACGTCCAGTGCAAAATTCCTATGATTTTAGTGGAACGTGTTTTTGATATGCATTTTTTTCACATTATTGGTATGAAAATTCCCCAGGTTTTCCTAATGTTTTAGAATTTTCAGATTTACATAAGTATGGTTTAAGTGGTGATCACTACGGACTCTTGTATTTTAGACACATTCTGTCTTTGCTTCCATAGTTTACTTGTTTTGTTGATGCTATGAATTCTATCGGAGGGTCCAAGCCATGGACAAGTTATTATACAATACCTTATGAAATAATTAAATATTATCAATTTGTAACAGTACCTAAAGTTTATGATTGGCCTATTGTACTAAGGGATCTCATGAGGTTTCTGTTGAGTTTTGTGTCGGACCCCGATCCTAAGCCACAGGAATCCATCCTGTAACACATCGCATCTCTTTGCGGTCTCACGCACGGTTATCCCCACGGCTACAGCCTCACCCTAGCCGGGACCGTTTGCGCCTTTTGACTCGCGTATGCAATTGTGTCGCTAGCAATCCAATGACAAAGAACCCAGATCGACATGTCTAGTCATAAACCAAAGCGGCAGTTCCGCACAGGAACATACATACATGACCCAGCAAAGCAGGTGTTGGTCACCAACGAATGTAGACGAGTCGTAGCAAGCTACAAGGACTCCATTACATCGCGTGACATTTCCCCAACGGGGACAAACACATCACCTAAGAAGGACACATGCCGGTCAACCAATGTGTCCGGAGCAGTAGCGAACTACCATGGCTCGTTGGATCACAAAGGGGCATTTCCCTGTAAGGAATGCTACTAAAGCCTATGGCTAGGTAATCAAACCCCATACATATCAAGTACAACACACGTACGCATGGCATACCAATATGTATAGATACATCGATGGCATCACAACATAACCATAAACATACAAACTTTATTTAGAAGGCTCGGAAGAGCCACACACATAATATTACAAGGTAGGTGTCTCACGACCCATCATCACAAGTCATACACACAATTATTACAAACCAGCGGAAGAGTAAAGCTGTGTGAGTACAGACAGAAGGAAGACAAAGGCACATGGCCTGACAATCTACAGACCCATCCTAGGGCCAGATCGTAGCTGGGATACCACCTACTGGTCGTCGTCGATGTCTAGGTAGAACCCTCCATTAGGGTCATTAACAACCTCTTCAACAATTATTAAGAAAACATGAGTACAAAAGTACTCAGCAAGACTTTAGGATAAGCTATCTACTCATGCAATGTATCAATAAGGAATTGTAGGGTTTCATGCGGAAAGCCAACATTTGACTCATGTCTAGACTACTTGCATTTTTAAATAATTTTGACAACTTGATTTCTCGCACACGAGTCCACTAACACCACAACAATACTCCATCGTGGAATCATTCCGTCTCCATACGGAAATGCCGTCCACGACACTCACGCTTATCTTGAAAATTTTATGAGTAGCCATTAAAGTTATCTATGAACAACATGTGCTTCCAAGTAGTCCATATCCGCGGACGCGGCTATTCGAATAGATCATAACCCTGCAGGGGTGTACTTCTTCACACACGCTCTCACCACATATCGCCATGTGCACGTCATGCACCTCGGCAACCTTCAAGCGGAAGCCCAGCGAGGGAGTCGGCCACGACCGTTAACGATGCTAATACTTAGTCGTCCAGGTCTATCGCTTATCTGAGGGTAACCCGCACGAAAGTCCGGCCGAGGTTTCCGCCATGGCCCCAAACGATGTGCGCAGGGTTCCCAAGACCACCATCCGGGTGCCACTTGGTACACCGTGCCACTGCCTACCGCATCATAGCCCACCTCTAAGGTCAGCGCTACGCACAGCCTCCAGCATGACTATAAACACCAGAAACTACTTGCAACTCCTGGACCGAGTACTAAGCGATTAATAAGTTGAGAGGGTCAATTAAGTATCCCAACGTGTGGTAGTATCTAGTCTTGGATTACATACACGGAACTCAGTTCCTAAGGACGGTTCCAATGAAACAACCCACCATGTACTCCTACATAGCCTTTCACCGGTACCTTTACCAAATCAGGTTCAACAGACAACCTTTACTTACAGAACACATTCTCACAATTCTGTTCATCACCCATATGACAGACCATGCACAACTCTAAGCATAGCATGCATTGCAGGATAAGGCACATCATGGCTCAAGCATCTACCAGGTATGCTAGGTTGCAAGGTTCAGCTATTTACTGTGATAAAGACAGGTCATGCAAAGGAAGTGGGTTCAACTAACGTAGTAAAAACAGTGAAAGCATTTTCCCTAATGCAAGAAATAAGAGCAAAAGCGAGAACATGGGATTTATCGGGATGATCAAAATGGTTGCTTGCCTTCTTGCTCAGCAGAGGGACAATATCCGTCAGTCGGATATTCGGTGGAATCCGGAGGAGCGGAGCTTACCGATAGAAATGACATCAATCAATATCAATGATATGCAACAAGATGATGCATGAGCATGGCATGAAGATGAAAGGTGGTAGGCTAATGTAGCTACCATTTATTAAGTTGAAGTTGATTTGAATCAAGATTCAAATATCACTTCAAACCAGGTATTTTCGAATACCCTTTTAATTGATTCGACCTGATGCTCAGGTCATCTTGTTTTAACATGCATGGGAATGATATGTTGAGTTGCTGGTTGTGATTGAGCATTGTTTGGTCATGGCATTTGAAGTGGAATTCAAATGAATTTCAAATTCCAATTCCAAAGCATTTATCAAATTTAACCTATTCACCATTTTGCATGTTTGGTGAAGTTAGCATTTTCAAACATGTTTGAAAATGACATACTCAGATTCCTTGGATTTTTCTAATCATTTTTCATATATTATTTGTCCAATTTGGAGTTATATTCAAACTTTTATGAATTTCCAAATTTTGAACTTATTCTGGAATTATTTTTAAACAGAAAAAGCTTTATTGCATCAGCATGACATCAGCAGGTCCAACTGGCCGTTGAAAGTCAAACCTGACCAGTGGGACCCACTGGTGAGTGACTCAGGCTAGTTTTTAGTTTAAATTTAAGTTAATTAGTTAATTAGCAGGGTAGGACCCACCTGTCACTGACTGCTTAGGTTAATTTAATTAAGTTATTTTTATTTTTATTATTACTAATTAACCAGAGGCTGGCCCCACCTGTCATAGACTCACGGGGGTCAGATCCACCGGCGGCGAGGTCGTTCTCGCCGGCGGTGAGCCTCCGGCGACCTCCAGGACGGCGAAGAGGCTCGGAAACGCGGCAGAGGCGGCCAAACTCTGCGCGGAGTGCACCAGAAGAACGACACGTCTCCCGCAGGTCCATTTTTGCATTTAGCCCAGGACGAACTGGCCGGAGAGGGCACCGGCGACGAGCTTGGCGGTCGCCGAAGCTCGGGCATCGCTGGGCTCATGGAAACAGAGGGAGTTATGCACGGGACTGAGCTCCTACAGTACCTACTAGATGCCCTGAAGCCACTGGTGGCCTCAGATGTTCGAGCCGTTCACCTGAGGGCTACCGGTGACGAGCTCCCGCGGTGGATCTCGTTGGGCTCCGGTGAAAACAAGGCTAGAGGAAGAGATCGAAGGGGGAAACTTGGGGGAAATCTTGCTAGGCTCACGGGGAGTGCAGTGGTAGCGCTAGCTTGCTCGGGGACGGCCTGTAGAGAGAGAACGCCGGCGGCGAGCTTCGGTGACCCAAGGAAGAAGACGACCGCGTCTCGTCGATTCACTACATCCTGGCGTCGGGCTCGTAGCTTGGGAGCTTCGGGGAGCTGCGGCGGATTTGTTGCACGGCTCAGAAGGAGGAGAGGTGGGCTAGAACGACGGCTAGCTCGAGCTCAGGCTCGACTCGAATGGCGGTAGAGAAGGATGAGGCAGAGGGGGCGAATGAGGAGAGGGGCGAGCATGGAGAGGCTGCGGGGAGGTTATCCCCTCGCGTGCCAGCACGAAGCGGCGGCCAGGCACACGCACAGGTGCGTGGCTGCACCGGAGTACGCGGCGGCCACCTCCTGCTGCCCACTGGAGAGGAGGAAGATGACAGAGAGAGAGAGCTGGGCTAGGCCAGGTGAGCGACACGTAAGCTTTTCCCATTTTTTTCTGTTTTTTTTTTCTGTTTTGTTGCTAATTTGATTTGCCATTTATTTTGGCTCCAAAATTAGTTCAAAAATTATTTTGAATAGCCCTGAGTGGTAGTTGGAATATTCCCAACTACCCCTGAGGTTTGCAACATTTTTGAAACTTGAAAATATTTGAATTCAAATTTAAAATGCCAAGGATGTCTTAAAATAGTTTTCTCCCCTGATAACTTGTTTTCAATATTTATCAGAAAAGTTGAACTTTTCTTGAGGCCATTTTGGGTTCATTGATTTTAACAAGTTTAAAATTTCCTTGAATTTTGAGAAGTGGCTAGGGTTTTTGGGGTTTTGTTTCACCACTTGCTTTGAATTTGTTTCAAGTTCTTGAATGCAATGAATGTAAACATGAGTACAATGCTAAAACCTAGTTAGGGATCCAGGGATGTGAGAACTCACCCCCACTCAAAAGAATCTCATCCCGAGATTTAGAAGTAGTCGGGAATAACGGGGGATACTCAAGTCGGAGACGATCCTCTCTTTCCCATGTTGCCTCCTTTTCAGAATGATTTGACCATTGAACTTTAAGAAACTTGAGGTTTCGATGTCGAGTGGTACGCTTAGCTTGATCAAGAATACGCACACGGTATTCTCGGTATGAAAGGTTATCTTGGAGATCAAGCGTTTCGTGGTCCACTTCACGGATAGGATCCGAAAAGCAACGCCTGAGTTGCGAGACGTGGAAGACATCATGAACCTTGGAAAGATGCGGAGGAAGTTCCAACTGGTAGGCAACTTCTCCTCGTTTGGCAAGAATGCGAAAAGGACCAATATAACGAGCAGCCAACTTGCCCTTGATACCGAATCGATGGGTACCCTTTAAAGGTGTAACCCGAAGGTAAGCCTTGTCGTCAACTTCAAAGGTCACAGCCTTATGATGACGATCATATTCGCTCTTTTGACGAGACTGGGCTGTTTTCAACTTTTCACGAATAATGCGAACCTGCTCTTCTGCATCCTGGATCATATCCGGGACAAAGAGTTGCCTCTCTCTGGTTTCTGACCAATTAAGAGGTGTTCGACATCTTCGTCCATAGAGAAATTCAAAAGGGGCTTTGCCCAGGCTTGATTGATAACTATTGTTATAAGCAAATTTAGCGAATGGAAGGCACTTCTCCCAATTCATGCCGAACGATATAACACAAGCTCGGAGCATATCTTCTAGGACTTGATTCACTCTTTCTACTTGACCACTTGATTGAGGATGGAAAGCAGTGCTAAAAGATAAGTGAGTCCCCATAGCATTCTGAAACTTTCCCAGAAGCGAGAAGTAAATATACTTCCACGGTTTGAGTTAATCTCCAAAGGAACACCATGAAGAGACACTATTCGAGAGATATATAACTCTGCTAGCTGGCTAGCTATTATACTCTCACGAATTGAAAGAAAATGAGCTACTTTGGAAAGACGGTCAATGACTACAAAGATAGCATTATTTCCTTTCTTGGTCTTGGGAAATCCGGTAATGAAATCCATACTGACTTTATCCCATTTCCATTCAGGAATAGCTAAAGGTTGAAGGGTTCCAGCAGGACTTTGATGTTCTGCCTTAACTCGACGACAAACGTCGCAGTTAGCAACGAACTCAGCAATTTCTCTCTTCATCCTAGTCCACCAAAACCTCTGGCGTAGGTCCTGGTACATCTTAGTACTACCAGGATGAATGGTGAGAGGAGAATCATGACCCTCCTTAAGGATCAATTGCCGCAGACGTTTGCTCTTAGGAACCACTTAACGGTTCTGAAAGAACACAACACCTTTCTCATAGATGGAGAAATCCCTAGCGTTTCCGCTAGGAATATTCTCCTTGATCCGGGATATACCCTTATCATAAGCCAGCATGGTTATGATTTGATCCCTAAGAGTAGGCTTCACCACCAAGGTAGAAAGGAATCCTTGAGGAACAATATGAAGATTTAACTTCCGAAATTCCTCATAGAGTGTCACATCCCTGACACATTAAGCAAGTTAGTCTTGTGCTCATGTCTTCTTTGCATTTGCATCTAAGAATTTTCAACAAGAACAAGAAAGTGGCAAAGGAAAAATCAAAACCCTAGCCACTACTTTAAATAAAGGAAATCTCAAACTAGTTAAAATCAATGAACCCAAAATGGCCTCAAGAAATGTTCAAACTTTCTGATAAATCATGAAAGTAAATGAGCATTGGAGAAAACTATTTTCTTGACACTTTAAGCATTTTAAATTAATGCAAAAAGCCAGTGGTTTCAAATTTTAAATTTGAAATCAGAAACTTTAAACTTTCAAAAATGTTGAAAACTTTAGGAATGGTTGGAAATATTCCAACAAATATTCTAGGGTGCTTAACATAGTTTTTACAATTTGTTTTGGAGCTGAAATAAAGAGCAAAATATTGAAGTAACTAAAACAGAAACAAAAACAGAAAAATGGGAAACTCTTACCTGTCGCCTAGCCTGGCCCGGCCCATCTCCCTGAGTCGTCTCCTCCCTCGCGCGAGTAGGAGCAGGAGGTAGCCGCCGCCTTCTCCGGCGCGGCCACGCACCTGTGCACCTTCCTGGCCGCCGCCTCGCGCTGGCAAGGCCGGGGATAAGCTCCCCGAGGCCACCCCTATCCATTCCCAGCGTCAGTTCTTCCCCCTCCTCTCGGATCTCTCCTCCCCCTTCTGCCGCCATTGGAGCCGAGCAAAGCTCGAGCTGCCCGTGCCCCTAGCCATAGGATCCCCTCTCAGAGCACGCCGTTAGCTCCGCCTCGTCGGTCTGGTCCTCCCTGCAGAAGCCGAAGCCACCCCGAGCCCTGCAACACCCACGGCACCGTCGTCTTCAACCTTCGGCCGCCGGCGAGCTCTGCTCGATTCGTCGCCCCCAGGCCTTCGCCGAGCCGTCTAAGCCCTGCTCTGCACTCCCCGTGAGCATGCGGTCATTTCCCCTAAGTTTTCCCCGTCGATCCCCTCCTGTAGCCCTAGTTTCACCGGAGCCCGACGAGGACCGCTGCTGCAGCTCGTCGCCGGTAACCGTCCGGTGAAGTGTTGGTCCGTCTGAGGCTACCAACAGCCTCAGGGCGTTGTGTAGATACGATAGGTGCCCAACCCCGAGCGTTTTGACCCCGTATCCGATGGCCTCGACGATGACCGAACTTGGTTGCCGCCAAGCTCGTCGCCGGCGTTGATTCCGGCCACCCCAGCCCCTGGGGCTTGTCCCATCGTCCGCGCCATCGGGTGGCCGTTCCTTCCATGGTCTCAGCCGTGCGTTTGGCCCTCTGTGCGCCATTTCCGAGCCCCCCGAGGTTCTGGTGCTCGCCGGAGTCTCCCCGCCGGCGAGGACGACCTCGCCGCCGGTGGATCTCGGCAGGCCTGAGCCACTGACTGGTGGGGCCAGCCTCTGGCAAGTTTAAAGTTAATAAAAATAAATCAAATAAGTTAACCAGTCACTGACATGTGGGTCCAGTAAGGTTAATCAGTTAATTAAGTTTTAACTTAATCTAAAATTGACCAGAGAGACTGACCAGTGGGTCCCACTGGTCAGGTTTTACTTTCAACAGCCAGATGGACCTGCCGATGTCATGCTGATGCAATAAAAGTATTTTCCAGTATAAAAATAATTCCAGAAATGATTAAAACTTCAAAAATTCATAGAAATTAATCTGTAACTCCAATGAAAATAATTTATATATGAAAAAGTATCAGAAAAATTCAAGGAATCTGAATATGCTATTTTCATCCATGTTTGAAAAAGTTACAGAACCCAAACAAGTAGATTAAGGAATAAGTCAATTCCTATAATTACTTTATACATGGAATATGAAAAGTAATTAAATTTCTCTTTGTTTGACATGATCACACACTGTCCTAATTACAAATCAGTACCCTAACATGACATCTCATGCATGTTAACATCAAGTTGACATGAGCATCAGGTCGAATCAATTAAATCGGTATTCGAGAATACCTCGTTTGAATTGATTTTGAATGTGATTCAAATCAACTTCAAACCTAACGCATGTTAATTATAGTTTATCACCTTGCATTCTCATGCCATGCTCATGAATCATCTTGTTTGCATATGATTGTTATTGATTGCTGCCATTCTTTTCGGTAGGCTCCGCACCCTCGGATTCCACCGAATATCCGTCTGACGGATATTGTCCCTCCTCTGAGCAACAAGGCAAACAACCCTTTTGATCATCCCGATAAATCCCATGTTCTTGCTCCTGCACCTATTTATTGCATTAGGATCAAATGCTTCAACTGCTTTTGCCACGATTAGTTGAACCCACTTTCTTTGCATGACCTAACCTTGTCACAGTAAATAGCTGAACCTTGCAACCTAGCATACCTGGTAGTTGCTTGAGCTGTGATGTGCCTTATCCTGCTATGCATGCTATGCTTAGAATTGTGTATGGTCTGTCATCTGGGAGATGAACAGAATTGTGAGAATGTGTTCGGTAAGCAAAGATTGTGTGTTGAACCTGATTTGGTAAAGGTATCGGTGAAAGGCTGTGTAGGAGTACATGGCGGGTTGTTTCATTGGAACCGTCCTTAGGAACTGAGTTCCGTGTATGTAATCCAAGACTAGATACTACCACATGTTGGGATACTTAATTGACCCTCTCGACTTATTAATCGCTTAGTACTCGGTCGAGGAGTTGCAAGTAGTTTCTGGTGTTTATAGTAATGCTGGAGGCCGTGCATGGTGCTGACCTGAGAGGTGGGCCGTGATGCGATAGGCAGTGGCACGGTGTACCAAGTGGCACTCGGATGGTGGGCTTGGGAACCTTGCGCACATCGTTTGAGGCCATGGCAGAAACCTCGGCCGGACTTCCGTACGGGTTACTCTCAGATAGGCGATAAACCTGGACTAGGTACTAGTGTGGTTAACGGTAGTGGCCGACTCCCTCGCTGGGCCTCCGCTTGAAGGTTGCCGAGGTGCATGACGTGCACATGGCGATAAGTGGCGAGAGCGTGTGTGACGAAGTTAACCCCTGCAGGGTTATGATCTATTTGAATAGCCGCGTCCGCGGATATGGACTACTTGGAGACATATGTTGTTCATAGATAACTTCAATGTCTACTCATAAAATTGCCAAGATAAGCGTGAGTGTCGTGGACGGCATTTCCGTATGGAGACGGAATGATTCCACGATAGTGTATTGTTGTGGTGTTAGTGGACTCGTGTGCGAGAAATCAAGTTGTAAAAATTATTTAAAAAAATGCAAGTTGTCTAGCCACGAGTCAAATGCTGGCTTTCCGCATGAAACCCCACAATACCTTTTGATACCTTGCATGAGTAGTTAGTTATCCTAAAGTCTTGCTGAGTACCTTCGTACTCATGTTTGCTTAATACATGTTGCAGAGGTTGCTAATGACCCTAATGGAGGGTTCTTCGTAGACATCGACGACGACGAGTAGCTGGTGTCCCAGCTACGATCTGACCCTACGTTGGATCTGTAGTATAGCCAGGCCATGTGCCTTCTAGTTGCCCTGTCTGTACTCAGACAGTTTATAACTCTTCCGCTGGCTTGTAACTGAATGACTGCTATTATGGGTCGTGAGACCCTTAATGTGTAATATTATGTGTGTGGCTCTTCCGAGCCTCTTAAATAAAGCTTGTATGTTTATGGTTATGTTGTGATGCCATCGATGTATCTATACATATCGGTATGCCATGCGTACGTGTGTCGTACTTGATATGTATGGGGTTCGATTACCTAGTCGTGAACTTTAGTAGCACTCCTTACAAGGAAATGCCCCTTTCTGATCCAACGAGCCTTGGTAGTTCGCTACTGCTCCGGACACATTGGTTGACCGGCATGTGTCCTTCTCAGCTGCTGTGTCTGTCCCCTTTGTGGAAATGTCACGCGATGTAATGGAGTCCTGTAGCTTGCTACGACTCGTCTACTTTCGCTGATGACCGACACCTGCTTTGTTGGGTCATGTATGCCTGTCCTTGTGCGGTACTGTCATTTGGTTTATGATTGGACATGTCGATCCGGGTTCTTTGACATTGGATTGCTAGCGACACTATCGCATACGTGAGTCAAAAGACGCAAACGGTCCCGGCTAAGGTAAGGCTGCAGCCGTGGAGTTAACCGTGCGTGAGACCACGAAGGGATGCGATGTGTTACAGGCTGGATTCCTATGGCTTAGCATCGGGGTCCCGACATCGTTGGTATCAGAGCCTGACTGACTGTAGGATTACTAAGCCAAACTGGTCGAAGTTGAGTCTAGAATTGCTTTAGTTATATATAAGGGAATTGTTTGTGGAAGGGAACGCAAGACTCTTGTTCTCTTCTCAAGTTATTCTATTCTGGTCATCCTCGTCTTTTCTGTGGGAATTAAGGACTAGGTTACTCATCTTCTCCTAGGCTCGTGTTTCTGATCGGTAGATTATAGGACTACGGGTCAAGAGATATTGGGTTTCTTTTATTCCTAGGAAAAAGGAAGTAAGTTGGATGATCAGAGAGTTGAACTTGATAGTTGAGTGGTTACGCTATTCCATTTTGGGTTGTCTCAAAATTTGTTTTTGAGCATTTACAACCGTTATGCTGCCCAATTTTTCATTCAGAGCTCTAATGCTTTTGCATTACTCTCTAATTATAGATGCCTCGCCGTCCTTCTCGTCAGGTGGTACGTCTGACCAGGTGCATTGATGTGCCGGGTCATACGGCCATGCTGGTCAGGGTGATGTCGGTGTGCGGTTACCGTTGGTACCCCGAGTACACAGTGGAGGAACAGTACCGAGACTTCAACCAGAGCCAGTACATCTGCACTGTTAGGGTATTTCCAGACTACCCTGGAGCTGAGGAGCCAATCCATTGGTCCTATGGGTTGGGGGTCACCGTTGACATGGCAGTACAAGATGCTGCCTATTCAATGCTGACCATTATGAGAGCGAGACATGCACTGCTGCAGAATTCAGAGTTCTGCTATGTTCCGGCCTCTCAGCCTGGTGAAGAGGGATACCTCAGTGGAGTCTATTTTGATTCTTCTATGGAGGATCCACTACTGCGGTCCACTGTTGAGATGCTAGAGAACAGAGATAGGGATGCTCGTGCTCTCCGTATGGAGCTTTATGCTACCCGTGCCCGTCTGTGGACGGCTTTGACGCAGCTGGCACCGGTAGTCCAGAGAGGGTATGGAGAGATGGAGATGCTGAACCCTGTTAGGACCCATCTTCCGGCTCACGTTGACTGTCCAGCTATAGGAGGAGTCACACCTCTTCGGGGACCCCTCTTACCACCAGTCAGGGGACCAAGGCCACATCCGTGTCCTTATGGATCCCAGGGATCTCAGGCTAGAGTGTTTCCTGATTCGCAAGTTGAGCTACCAGGTCATGGAGGTAATCTCTATGAGATGTTCTATGCGGATGCCTGAGCTGTGAGCGGAAGGATAGGATGGTAGTAGCCGTACGTTCACAGTCCTGCGTGACTTGTGAAGTATGCCGGTGATGTGAAATGAATTCCGGAGGCCTTTATAAATAATGTATAGGAAGCTTGTAAGCCTCTGATGAGTAGTTTCATAATTTCAGTAGTTTGCTCTTCGGTTAAGGTTGTACCGAACTATGTAAGGGTGTGTATGAACCATGGTGTATATATAGCAGTTGCTTGTTACCATGTTGTTCAGATATTCATTTCCGCATTCCGTGTGTTCAGTACATTCTTAATCCATAGCTAGTATTGATATGATATTGGTCTAAGCTGTGAGTTTGTTTGTCAGGATGGTGTTCACCAGGTTGAATCGTGCCCCTGCTCATGAGCAAGGCGAGGGTAGTCAAGCGTCGCAGGAAGACCTGCCTCACCCGCCTTCTCTGGTGGAAGTGATGCTTGAGGCAGAGAGAAATAAAAGAGAGACCAACCGACTGTTAGAGCGTATTGAGCAGAATACGGCTCGACAGCCTAGGAATGCCGCAGTGTTCCTCAATGACTTTGTGAAGCTGAATCCTCCAAAGTTTCATCATTCCGTCGATCCCCTCGACGCTGATGACTCGCTGTGCATCATCTCACGCAAGATTCGCTCTGCGAATGTGTTTGAGGCCGACAAGGTGACCTTTGCGGCGTATTTCCTGGAAGGACCCGCCAATCTGTGGTGGGAGAACTTTGAAGCTATGCGTCCCGCTGAACCAGTGGCCACATGGGCAGACTTTAGTGCAGCTTTTCGTCCGCACCATATTCGAGAGGGCCTGATGGACAGAAAGAGAGAGGAGTTCTGTGCCTTCACTCAGGGCAAGTTGTCTGTGGATGCCTATAGCCGCGAGTTCGGTAACCTCGCCAGCTATGCAACAGAGGAGGTGTCTACTGACGCCAAGAAGCAAGCAAGATTCCGTAAGGGTCTGAGCCCTGAGCTTCGTCGTGATCTGCGCCTCCATGAGTGTGCAAGCTTTCAAGCCCTGGTCAACAAAGCGATCAGTGCTGAGACTGGTCATGCTGACTTCGAAGCCGCAAGGAAGCACTCCCGTGACTTTGGCTCGTCTTCTGGTTCCGCGTTTCCAAAACGCAGGCTGTGGGTTCCAAACAGTTCTCTTCCGCCAAGATACACTCCGAGGCCATCCGACGTGGCGCCTCAGAGGAATCAGGCCAACCCTCCAGATAAAGCTTATGGTGGTCCAGCTAGCAATGCTGCACCATGTGCCAACCTAGTGATATGCTATGAGTGTGGAGAACTAGGGCACTATTCCCGTGAGTGTCCTCAGAATGTGGATGCCAAGCAACCCGGAAAGTCCGTCGGGCAGGCCAAGTCGGGCAAAGCTTACTATGTGAAGCCAACTCCTGCACGTGGCCGTGTGTGCTATGTGTCAGCAGAAGAAGCTGTAGAGGATCCCGACGTTATGCTGGGTACGCTTCTTGTTAATCATCACCCAGCGTCTGTTCTCTTTGACACTGGGTCTTCTCATTCCTTCATTTCAGAAAGTTATGCACAGTTGCATAACATGTCTTTTTGTGATATGCCAATTCCATTGGTTGTCCAAACTCCTGGTAGTAAATGGCAAACCTCTAGGATAACCTATGACAATGAAATTCTAGTAGACAGGCTAGTTTTTCTAGCCTCATTGATAGCATTGAAATTTTCGGATATTAATATCATCTTGGGCATGGACATGATGTCAGCTCACTATGCCAAGATTGATACTCATTCTAGAAATGTCCAGCTTACCCATCCCTCGGGTGAGATAGTAAATGTCTCTACTCGAGTTGCCAAATGCCAACTCTATTCCCTAAATTCCAGCCCTCTTCCGGAACTTGAAGACATTCCGGTAGTCCGTGACTTCCCGGATGTCTTTCCAGAGGAACTGCCAGGAATTCCACCTGACAGAGATGTGGAGTTTGTGATAGATCTTGTTCCGGGAACTGTCCCAATAGCCAGAAGACCATATAAGATGGCACCCCTAGAGCTAGCCGAACTTAAGAAGCAACTAGATGAGGCCTTGAACAAAGGTTTCATTCGTCCTAGCTCTTCTCCCTGGGCTTGCCCCGTTCTCTTCGTCAAGAAGAAAGACAGAACGGATCGGATGGTTGTAGATTACCGACCAGTTAATCTGATCACCATAAAGAACAAGTATCCGCTCCCCAGGATCAACGACCTGTACGATCAGCTCGCTGGATCCTCAGTCTTCTCCAAAATGGATTTGAGGTTGGGATACCATCAAATCAAGATCAAGAACGGGGACATTCCAAAAAACGGCTTTTGTTACTCGTTATGGCCAATATGAGTACACCGTCATGTCCTTCAGTTTAACCAATGCCCCAACCACCTTCTCTCGACTGATGAATTCAATCTTCATGGAGTATTTGGATAAATTCGTCGTAGTATACCTCGATGATATTCTCATCTACTCGAAGAATGAACAAGAACATGCCGAGCATCTAAGGCTGGTATTGATGAAACTTCAAGAGCATCGCCTTTATGCCAAATTTTCAAAATGTGAATTCTGGTTACCAGAAGTGACCTATCTGGGTCACGTAATCTCTGGTAAGGGTATTGCTGTCAATCCCGAGAGAGTTCAAGCTGTCCTTGATTGGACTCAACCTGAATCGGTTAAGCAAGTTAGGAGTTTTCTTGGTCTAGCGAGCTATTGTCGCCGCTTCGTCGAGAATTTCTCCAAGGTTGCAAAGCCTCTAACTGAACTCCTCAAGAAAGATGAAAAGTTCGAGTGGACACCATAGTGTGAGCATAGTTTTCAGGAACTGAAAAGACGCCTAACTTCCGCACCTGTGTTGCTACCACCAGATTTTTCTAAGGACTTTGTTATCTATTGCGACGCCTCGCGACAAGGATTAGGTTGCATTCTCATGCAAGATCGTCATGTGATCGCATACGCATCTCGACAGTTGCGTCCACATGAGGATAATTATCCCACACATGACCTTGAGCTTGCAGCTGTGGTCCATGCACTAAAAACTTGGCGACATTACCTTCTGGGTAATCGTTGCGAAATATTCACTGATCACCAAAGTCTGAAATATATCTTCACCCAGCCGGATTTGAATCTCAGGCAAAGACGGTGGGTTGAGTTGATCTCGGATTACGACTTAGGGATAACTTACACCCCGGGGAAGGCCAATGTTATGGCCGATGCACTAAGTCGTAAATCTTATTGTAACAATTTGATTCTACAACAAGGTCAACCACATCACTATGAGGACTTTTGGAAGTTGAATCTTCATATTGTTCCTCAAGGATTCCTTTCTACCCTGGTGGCGAAGCCTACTCTTAGGGATCAAATCATAGCCGTGCAGGCCTATGATAAGGGTATATCCCGGATCAAGGAGAATATCGCTAGCGGCAACGCTAGGGATTTCTCCATCAATGAGAAAGGTGTTGTGTTCTTTCAGAACCGTTTAGTGGTTCCCAAGAGCAAACATCTGCGGCAATTGATCCTTAAGGAGGCTCATGATTCTCCTCTCACCATTCATCCCGGTAGTACTAAGATGTATCAGGACCTACGCCAGAGGTTCTGGTGGACTAGGATGAAGAGAGAAATTGCTGAGTTCGTTGCTAACTGCGATGTTTGTTGTCGAGTTAAGGCAGAACATCAAAGGCCTGCTGGCACCCTTCAGCCTCTAGCTATTCCTGAATGGAAATGGGATAAAGTTAGCATGGATTTCATTACCGGATTTCCCAAGACCAAGAAAGGAAATAATGCTATCTTTGTGGTCATTGACCGTCTTTCCAAAGTGGCTCATTTTCTTCCTATTCGTGAGAGTATAACAGCTAGCCAGCTAGCAGAGTTATATATCTCTCGAATAGTGTCTCTTCATGGTGTTCCCCTGGAGATTAACTCGGACCGTGGAAGTATCTTTACTTCTCGCTTCTGGGAAAGCTTTCAAAATGCCATGGGGACTCACTTATCTTTTAGCACTGCTTTCCATCCCCAATCAAGTGGTCAAGTAGAAAGAGTGAATCAAATCCTAGAAGATATGCTCCGAGCTTGTGTTATATCGTTCGGTATGAATTGGGAAAAGTGCCTTCCATTCGCCGAATTCGCTTATAACAATAGTTACCAATCAAGCTTGGGCAAAGCCCCTTTTGAAGTTCTCTATGGACGAAGATGTCGAACACCTCTAAATTGGTCAGAAACCAGAGATAGGCAACTCTTTGGCCCGGATATGATCCAGGATGCACAAGAGCAGGTTCGCATTATTCGTGAAAAGTTGAAGACAGCCCAGTCTCGTCAAAAGAGCCAATATGATCGTCATCATAAGACTGTGACCTTTGAAGTTGACGAGAAGGCTTACCTTCGGGCTACACCTTTGAAGGGTACCCATCGATTCGGTATCAAGGGCAAATTGGCTCCTCATTACATTGGTCCTTTTTGCATTCTTGCCAAATGAGGAGAAGTTGCCTACCAGTTGGAACTTCCTCCGCATCTTTCCAAGGTTCATGATGTTTTCCACGTCTCGCAACTCAGGCGTTGCTTTTCGGATCCTATCCGTGAAGTGGACCACGAAACGCTTGATCTCCAAGATAACCTTTCATACCGAGAATACCCCGTGCGTATTCTTGATCAAGCTGAGCGTACCACTCGACGTCGAAACCTCAAGTTTCTTAAAGTTCAATGGTCAAATCATTCTGAAAAGGAGGCAACTTGGGAAAGAGAGGATCGTCTCCGACTTGAGTATCCTGCGTTATTCCCGACGACTTCTGAATCTCGAGACGACATTCTTTTGAGTGGGGGTGAGTTGTCACATCCCTGACACATTAAGCAAGTTAGTCTTGTGCTCATGTCTTCTTTGCATTTGCATCTAAGAATTTTCAACAAGAACAAGAAAGTGGCAAAGGAAAAACTCAAAACCCTAGCCACTACTTTAAATAAAGGAAATCTCAAACTAGTTAAAATCAATGAACCCAAAATGGCCTCAAGAAATGTTCAAACTTTCTGATAAATCATGAAAGTAAATGAGCATTGGAGAAACCTATTTTCTTGACACTTTAAGCATTTTAAATTAATGCAAAAAGCCACTCGTTTCAAATTTTAAATTTGAAATCAGAAACTTTAAACTTTCAAAAATGTTGAAAACTTTAGGAATGGTTGGAAATATTCCAACAAATATTCTAGGGTGCTTAACATAGTTTTTACAATTTGTTTTGGAGCTGAAATAAAGAGCAAAATATTGAAGTAGCTAAAACAGAAACAAAAACAGAAAAAAATGGGAAACTCTTACCTGTCGCCTAGCCTGGCCCGGCCCACCTCCCTGAGTCGTCTCCTCCCTCGCGCTAGTAGGAGCAGGAGGTGGCCGCCGCCTTCTCCGGCGTGGCCACGCACCTGTGCGCCTGCCTGGCCGCCGCCTCGCGCTGGCAATGCCGGGGATAAGCTCCCCGAGGCCACCCCTATCCATTCCCAGCGTCAGTTCTTCCCCGTCCTCTCGGATCTCTCCTCCCCTTCTGCCGCCATTGGAGCCGAGCAAAGCTCGAGCTGCCCGTGCCCCTAGCCATAGGATCCCCTCTCAGAGCACGCCGTTAGCTCCGCCTCGTCGGTCTGGTCCTCCCTGCAGAAGCCGAAGCCACCCCGAGCCCTGCAACGCCCACGGCACCGTCGTCTTCAACCTTCGGCCGCCGGCGAGCTCTGCTCGATTCGTCGCCCCCAGGCCTTCCCCGAGCCGTCTAAGCCCTGCTCTGCACTCCCCGTGAGAATGCGGTTATTTCCCCTAAGTTTTCCCCGTCGATCCCCTCCTCTAGCCCTAGTTTCACTGGAGCCCGACGAGGACCGCCGCTGCAGCTCGTCGCCGGTAACCCTCCGGTGAAGTGTTGGTCCATCAGAGGCTACCAACAGCCTCAGGGCGTTGTGTAGATATGATAGGTGCCCAACCCCGAGCGTTTTGACCCCGTATCCGATGGCCTCGACGATGACCGAACTTGGTCGCCGCCAAGCTCGTCGCCGGCGTTGATTCCGGCCACCCCAGCCCCTGAGGCTTGTCCCATCGTGCGCGCCATCAGGTGGCCGTTCCTTCCATGGTCTCAGCCGTGCGTTTGGCCCTCTGTGCGCCATTTTCGAGCCCCCCGAGGTTCTGGTGCTCGCCGGAGGCTCCCCGCCGGCGAGGACGACCTCGCCGCCGGTGGATCTCGGCCGGCCTGAGCCACTGACTGGTGGGGTCAGCCTCTGGCAATTTTAAAGTTAATAAAAATAAATCAAATAAGTTAACCAGTCACTGACATGTGGGTCCAGTAAGGTTAATCAGTTAATTAAGTTTAAACTTAATCTAAAATTGACGAGAGAGACTGACCAGTGGGTCCCACTGGTCAGGTTTGACTTTCAACGGCCAGATGGACCTCCTGATGTCATGCTGATGCAATAAAAGTATTTTCCAGTATAAAAGTAATTCCAGTAATGATTAAAACTTCAAAAATTCATAGAAATTAATCTGTAACTCCAATGAAAATAATTTATATATGAAAAAGTATCAGAAAAATTCAAGGAATCTCAATATACTATTATCATCGATGTTTGAAAAAGTTACAGAACCCAAACAAGTAGATTAAGGAATAAGACAATTCCTATAATTACTTTATACATGGAATATGAAAAGTAATTAAATTTCTCTTTGTTTGACATGATCACACACTGTCCTAATTACAAATCAGTACCCTAACATGACATCTCATGCATGTTAACATCAAGTTGATCTGAGCATGAGGTCGAATCAATTAAATCGGTATTCGAGAATACCTCGTTTGAATTGATTTTGAATGTGATTCAAATCAACTTCAAACCTAACACATGTTGATTATAGTTTATCACCTTGCATTCTCATGCCATGCTCATGCATCATGTTGTTTGCATATGATTGTTATTGATTGTTGCCATTCTTTTCGGTAGGCTCCGCACCCTCGGATTCCACCGAATATCCGTCTGACGGATATTGTCCCTCCTCTGAGCAACAAGGCAAGCAACCCTTTTGATCATCCCGATAAATCCCATGTTCTTGCTCCTGCACCTATTTATTGCATTAGGATCAAATGCTTCAACTGCTTTTGCCACGATTAGTTGAACCCACTTTCTTTGCATGACCTAACCTTGTCATAGTAAATAGCCGAACCTTGCAACCTAGCATACCTGGTAGTTGCTTGAGCTGTGATGTGCCTTATCCTGCTATGCATGCTATGCTTAGAATTGTGTATGGTCTGTCATCTGGGAGATGAACAGAATTGTGAGAATGTGTTCGGTAAGCAAAGATTGTGTGTTGAACCTGATTTGGTAAAGGTACCGGCGAAAGGCTGTGTAGGAGTACATGGCGGGTTGTTTCATTGGAACCGTCCTTAGGAACTGAGTTCCGTGTATGTAATCCAAGACTAGATACTACCACACGTTGGGATACTTAATTGACCCTCTCAACTTATTAATCGCTTAGTACTCGGTCCATGAGTTGCAAGTAGTTTTTGGTGTTTATAGTAATGCTGGAGGCCGTGCATGGTGCTGACCTGAGAGGTGGGCCGTGATGCGGTAGGTAGTGGCACGGTGTACCAAGTGGTACCCGGATGGTGGGCTTGGGAACCCTGCGCACATCGTTTGAGGCCGTGGCGGAAACCTCGGCCGGACTTCCGTACGGGTTACTCTCAGATAGGCGATAAACCTGGACTAGGTACTAGTGTGGTTAACGGTCGTGGCCGACTCCCTCGCTAGGCCTCCGCTTGAAGGTTGCCGAGGTGCATGACGTGCACATGGCGATAAGTGGCGAGATCGTGTGTGACGAAGTACACCCCTACAGGGTTATGATCTATTCGAATAGCCGCGTCCGCGGATATGGACTACTTGGAGACATATGTTGTTCATAGATAACTTCAATGGCTACTCATAAAATTGCCAAGATAAGCGTGAGTGTCGTGGACGGCATTTCCGTACGGAGACGGAATGATTCCACGATAGTGTACTGTTGTGGTGTTAGTGGACTCGTGTGCGAGAAATCAAGTTGTAAAAATTATTTAAAAAAAATGCAAGTTGTCTAGCCACGAGTCATATGCTGGCTTCCCGCATGAAACCCACAATACCTTTTGATACCTTGCATGAGTAGTTAGTCATCCTAAAGTCTTGTTGAGTACCTTCGTACTCATGTTTGCTTAATAAATGTTGCAGAGGTTGCTACTGACCCTAATGGAGGGTTCTTCGTAGACATCGACGACGACGAGTAGCTGGTGTCCCAGCTACGATCTGGCCCTACGTCGGCTCTCTAGTATAGTCAGGGCATGTGCCTTCTAGTTGCCCTGTCTGTACCCAGACAGTTTATAACTCTTCCGCTCGCTTGTATTTGTATGACTGCTATTATGGGTCGTGAGACCCTTAATGTGTAATATTATGTGTGCGGTTCTTCCGAGCCTCTTAAATAAAGGTTGTATGTTTATGGTTATGTTGTGATGCCATCGATGTATCTATACATATCGGTATGCCATGCATACGTGTGTCGTACTTGATATGTATGGGGTTCGATTACCTAGTCGTGAACTTTAGTAGCACTCCTTACAAGGAAATGCCCCTTTGTGATCCAACGAGCCTTGGTAGTTCGCTACTGCTCCGGACACATTGGTTGACCGGCATGTGTCCTTCTTAGCTGCTGTGTCTGTCCCCTTTGGGGAAATGTCACGCGATGTAATGGAGTCCTGTAGCTTGCTACGACTCGTCTACATTCGCTGATGACCGACACCTGCTTTGTTGGGTCATGTATGCCTGTCCTTGTGCGGTACTGTCACTTTTGTTTATGACTGGACATGTCGATCCGGGTTCTTTGACATTGGATTGCTAGCGACACTATCGCATACGTGAGTCAAAAGACGCAAACGGTCCCGGCTAAGGTAAGGCTGCAGCCGTGGAGTTAACTGTGCGTGAGACCACAAAGGGATGCGATGTGTTACAGGCTGGATTCCTATGGCTTAGGATCGGGGTCCCGACATAGAGATGTGGTTGACCTTGTTGTAGCATCAAATTTTTACAATAAGACTTACGACTTAGTGCATCAACCATAACATTGGCCTTCCCCGGGGTGTAAGTTATACCTAAGTCGTAATCCGTGATCAACTCAACCCACCGTCTTTGCCTGAGATTCAAATCCGGCTGGGTGAAGATATATTTCAGACTTTGGTGATCGGTGAATATGTCGCAACAATTACCAAGAAGGTAATGTCGCTAGGTTTTAAGTGCATGGACTACCGCTGCAAGCTCAAGATCATGTGTGGGATAATTATCCTCACGTGGACGCAACTGTCGAGATGCGTATGCAATCACATGACGATCTTGCATGGGAATGCAACCTAATCCTTGTCGCGAGGCGTCGCAATAGCTAACAAAGTCCTCAGAGAAATTTGGTGGTAGCAACACAGGTGAGGAAGTCAGGCGTCTTTTCAGTTCCTGAAAACTATGCTCACACTGTGGTGTCCACTCGAACTTTTTATCTTTCTTGAGGAGTTCAGTTAGAGGCTTTGCAACCTTGGAGAAATTCTCGACCAAGCGGCGACAATAGCTCGCTAGACCAAGAAAACTCCTAACTTGCTTAACCGATTCAGGTTGAGTCCAATCAAGGACAGCTTGAACTCTCTCGGGATTGACAACAATACCCTTACCAGAGATTACGTGACCTAGATAGGTCACTTCTGGTAACCAAAATTCACATTTTGAAAACTTGGCATAAAGGCGATGCTCTCGAAGTTTCATCAATACCAGCCTTAGATGCTCGGCATGTTCTTGTTCGTTCTTCGAGTAGATGACAATATCATCGAGGTATACTACGATGAATTTATCCAAATACTCCATGAAGATTGAATTCATCAAGTGAGAGAAGGTGGCTGGGGCATTGGTTAAACCGAAGGACATGATGGTGTACTCGTATTGGCCATAACGAGTGACAAAAGCCATTTTTGGAATGTCCCCGTTCTTGATCTTGATTTGATGGTATCCCAACCTCAAATCCATTTTTAGAAGACTGAGGATCCAGTGAGATGATCATACAGATCGTTGATCCTGGGGAGCGGATACTTGTTCTTTATGGTGACCAGATTAACTGGTCGGTAATCTACAACCATTCGATTCGTTTCGTCTTTCTTCTTGACGAAGAGGACGGGACAAGCCCAAGGAGAAGAGCTAGGACGAATGAAACCTTTATTCAAGGCCTCATCTAGTTGCTTCTTAAGTTCGGCTAGCTCCAGGGGTGCCATCTTATACGGTCTTCTGGCTATTGGAACAGTTCCCGGAACAAGATCTATTACAAACTCTACATCTCTGTGAGGTGGAATTCCTGGCAGTTCATCTGGAAAAACATCCCGAAAGTCACGGACTACCGGAATGTCTTCAAGTTCCGGAAGAGGGTTGGCATTGAGGGAATAGAGTTGGCATTTGTCAACTCGAGTAGAGACACTGACTATCTCACCTGAGGGATGGGTAAGCTGAACATTTCTGGAATGAGTATCAATCTTGGCATAGTGAGCTGACATCCAATCCATACCCAAGATGATATTAATATCCAAAGATTTCAGGGCTATCAATGATGCTAGAAAAACTAGCCTGTCTAGTAGAATTTCATTTTCATAGGTTATCTTGGAGGTTTGCCACTTACTACGAGGAGTTTGGACAACCAATGGGATTGGCATATCAAAGAAAGACATGTTATGCAACTGTGCATAACTTTCTGAAAGGAAGGAATGAGAAGACCCAGTGTCAAAAAGAACTGACGCTGGGTGATGATTAACAAGGAGCGTACCCAGTATGACGTCGGGATCCTCTGCAACTTCTTCTACTGAAACATAGTTCACACGGCCACGTGCAGAAGTTGGCTTCACATAGTAAGCTTTGCCGGACTTGCCTTGCCCAACGGACTTTCCGGGTTGCTTGGCACCCACATTCTGAGGACACTCTCGGGAATAGTGCCCTGGTTCTCCACATTTGTAACAGATCACCTGATTAGCACGTGGTGCAGCATTGCTAGCTGGACCACCATAGGTTTTTGCTGGAGGGTTGGTCTGATTCGTCTGAGGCGCCACATAGGATGGCCTCGGAGTGTATCTTGGCGGCAGAGAACTGTTTGGAACCCACAACCTGTGTTTTGGAAACTCGGAACCAGATGACAAGCCAAAGTCACGGGAGTGCTTCTTTGTGGCTTCATAGTCTGTATGACCAGTCTCGGCACTGATCGCCTTGTTGACCAGGGCTTGGAAGCTTGTACATTCGTGGAGGCGCAAGTCACGACGAAGCTCAGGGCTCAGACCTTACGGAATCTTGCTTGCTTCTTGGCATCAGTAGACACCTCCTCTGTTGCATAGCGGACGAGGTTACCGAACTCGCGGCTATAGGCATCCACCGTCAACTTTCCCTGGGTGAATGCACAGAACTCCTCTCTCTTTCTGTCCATCAGGCCCTCTAGAATATGGTGCAGACAGAAGGCTGCACTAAAGTCTGCCCATGTAGCTGCTGGTTCAGCAGGACGCATAGCTTCAAAGTTCTCCCACCACAGATTGGCGGGTATTTCGAGAAAGTACACCGCAAAGGTCACATTGTCGGCCTCAGAAACATTCGCAGAGCGAATCTTACGTGAAATACTGCACAACCAATCATCAGCGTCGAGGGGATCGACGGAGTGATGGAACTTTGGAGGATTCAGCTTCACAAAGTCATTGAGGGACACTGCAACATTCTTAGACTGACGAGCCGTATTTTGCTAAATACGCTCTAACAGTCGGATGGTCTCCCTTTTGTTTCTCTCTTCCTCAAGCATAACTTCCACGAGAGAGGGTAGGTGAGGTAGTTCTTCCTGCGACGCTTGACTACCCTCGCCTTGCTCATGAGCAGGGACACGGTTCAACCTGGTGAACACCATCCTAACAAACAAACTCACAGCTTAGACCAATATCATCATCAATACTAGCTATGGATTAAGAATGCACTGAACACATGGAATGCGGAGATGAATATCCGAACAACATGGTAACAAGCAACTGCTATATATACACCATGGTTCATACACACCATTACATAGTTCCGTACAACCTTAACCGAAGAACAAACTACTGAAAATATGAAATTACTCATCAGAGGCTTCCGAGCTTCCTATACATTATTTATCTATGCCTCCGGAATTCATTTCACGACACAAGCATACTTCACAAGTCACACAGGACTGTGAAAGTACAACTACTACCATACTATCCTTCCACTCACGGTTCAGGCATCCGCATAGAACATCTCATAAAGATTGCCTCCATGGCCTGGAAGCTCAACCTGCGGATCAGGAAATACTCCAGCCTGAGATCCCTGGGATCCGTAAGGACACGGATGTGGCCTTGGACCCCTGACTGGTGGTAGTAGAGGTCCCCGAAGAGGGGTGACTCCTCCTATAGCAGGCCAGTCAACATGAGCCGGAAGATGGTTTCTAATAGGGTTCAACATCTCCATATCTCCATACCCTGTCTGGACTACAGGTGCCAGCTGCGTCAAAGCCGTCCATAGACGGGCACGTGTAGCATAGAGCTCCATATGAAGGGCACGAGCATCCCTGTCTCTATTCTCTAGCATCTCAGCAGTGGACTGCAGCATCGGATCCTCCATAGAGGAATCAAAGTAGACCCCACTGAGGTATCCTTCTTCACGTGGCTGAGAGGCAGGAACATAGCAGAACTCTGAATTTTGCAGTAGTGCATGTCTGTCACATCCCTGAAATCCTTAGTAGAGCTTAGCAAGTTTGAGCTCATGTTTTTCTTTCTTTGCATTCTAAGAAAATGAATTGAACCCAAGAAAGAAGTGAAATCAAAGCAAAACCCTAACATAGTCTATATTAAAAAACAATCCAAAGTGGTGACAAATTAATGAACCAAAATGGTTCTCATAAAAGTCCATCATTTTTGATAAATGTTGGAAAGAAAATATCAGGGGTGCTATATATTTTCAAAATACTTTTGGGCATTTTATTTTAAATATAAAAGTCACTAAAATCAACTATATATTTGATTTCAAATAATTCAGATTCTCAAGAATGTTGAATCTTTTATATGTGGTAGAAAATATTACAACTAAAACCCCAACAATATTTTCACTTTTTCTTGTTTTATTTTGGAGCCAAAATAAAATAAAAACAAATGTCAGAAAGAAAACAAAACAGAAAAAGGAAAAAAAAAGAAAGGAAACTAACCTGCGCTCCTCGCCTGGCCCAGCTCACCTCCCTGCCGCCTTCTTCAACCTCGTGCCAGTAGGCATGAGGGCGTGGCGAGCGCACAGGAGGCACGACCACCTCCTGCTTCGCGCTGGAGGCACCCCCTCCGACCCTATATCCTCGTGCTGAGAAGCCCCGAGGTGCCCTCCTCTCATTCCTCTCCTCGCGCGCGTCTCTTCTCTCCCCTAGCTCCCTCTCCGCGACCACCGAGCAAGCTCGCCGCCGTTGCTCACTGCTACCCCGGCAACCGCACCCCCTCCGGCCTACCTTAGAGGCTCAGAAGCTCCTCGCGTTCCTCTTCGCCCTCAGAGTGAAGCCAGAAGGGCCGAGGTCCTCTGTCGCCGCAGCTACGCCGTCTTCCCCATCTCCGGCCGCCGGCAACCTCGAGGCCGATTCGCCCTGCCCCGAGCTCCTCCTCCGTCGCTGTTGCCCCCTTTGGAACCGCCGTGAGCTCCTGCTCCTCCTCCTATGCTCTCCCCCTCCGTTCCTGCCCTCTAGCGCCAACCCCCACCATGGTCGACTCTGGCCACCGCCCGAGGTCGTTGCCGGCCTCGTTCCGGCCACCTCCTGGCCCGTGGCTTGGTCGGAACGGATGCCGCGCACCTCCAGCTTTCTATAGAGCGTCTCCGCGCGCCTTTTGGTCAACGGAAGAAGTTTTCCGGCGAGCTCCGCCGTGCCTGGCAGCGCCGGCGGCTCAACGCCGTTGAGGCCGACCCCCTCTGACCATGGTTTGACCTCCCAGGGTCACAAACAGGTGGGGCCTAGCCCCTGTTAGGTTTTAGTTAATATCAAAAATTAAATAAATAGGTTAACTAATCTAATGACTCATTCAGAGTGGGCCCAGACCCTAATTAGGAATAAAAGATTAAAATTAAACTGTTCTTAACACGTGTGTCACTGACTAGTGGGCCCTGGCCGTCAGGTTTGACTCTGACCAAGCCAGTTGACTGCTGACGCAATGCTGATGCAGTGCTGACGCAGTAATTGATTTTCAATTATAAAATAAATCCAGGAAATTGCTAAAACTTGTCAAAATCATAGAAATTAAAATATAACTCGGATGAAAATAATTTATATATGAAAAAGTATCAGAAAAATCCAAGGAATCTGATTATGGCATTTTAATGCATGTTTGAAAAAGTTAACAACACCAAATAGGAAAAATGATGAATAGGGTAAATTTAATAAATAGTTTGGAGTTGGGAATTGATACTTATTTGATTTCCACTTCAACTGTTATGACCAAACATTGGTCAATGCAAAATAGTACCTCAAAATACTAACCCCATGCATGTTGGAACAATTTGTTATAAGCATCAGGTCGAATCAATTATAAGGGTACTTGGAAAGATAACCGGCTTGAAGTGATGTTTGGATCCTAATTCAAACCAACTTCGACTTAAGAAATGATAGCCACATTAGCCCTGTCACCTTTCATTTCATGTCTTGAGCATGCATCATAGTGTTGCATTTTCGTGAAGTAATTGTTGTTCTTTCTTGTTTGCCGGTGTTGTCCCCTCTCGGTAAACGATGTTTCCGACGATGTGATTGTTGACATTGATGAAGACTCATTGCTATCTTCAGACGTGTCAGGCAAGCAAACCCCCCTTGAGCATATTGAAATAAACCCACTCCCTCGATCCTGCTCTCCTTTACTGCATTAGGACAAACGCGATTCAACTGTACATGTTATCGGTAGTTGAACCCATTCCTCTGCATGACCTGATTTTGTCACAGTAAATAGTTGAAACCACTTAGCATGAGTAACAACTGCTTGAGCCTTGCTGTGCTTACTCATACATGCGTGTTTACAATGCCTGCTATGCTTAGAGTCGTGTCGGGTCTGATCCATCTGGATGATGAATTAGAATGGTTGTGTTCATGTCCTACAGTGTGAGAGTAAAAGTGTGAATCCGATTTGGTAAAGGTAGCGATGAGAGGCCATGTAGGAGTACATGGTGGGTTGTCTCATTGGGACCGTCCTTAAGAACTGAGTTCTGTGTGTGTTATCCAAGATAAGATACTACCACACATTGGGATACTTAATTGACCCTCTCGTCTTATTAATCGCCTAGATCTCTGTCCAGGAGTTGCAATTAGTTTCTGGTGTTTGTAGGAAAAGTGTTGGCGGCCGTGTTTAGCTCTGCCCGACGGGGTAGGCTTCACTACGGTAGATACACAGTGGCACGGTGTACCAAGTGGCACCCAGATGGTGGGCTTGGGAACCCTGTGCGCATCGTTTGGGGCCGTAGAGGAAACCTCGGCCGGACTTCCTTGCGGGTTCAGTCTCAAATAGGCGATGAACCTGACTAGGGTCTTGTGTGGTTAACGGTCGTGGCCGACACCCACGCCAGTGCTTCCTCTTGAAGGTTGCCGAGATGCACAACGTGCATATGGTGCTAAGTGGAGAGAGCATGTGTGAAGAAGTATACCCCTGCAGGGTGATTTAATCTGTTCGAATAGCCGCGTCCTCGGATATGGACTACTTGGAAACATTACGTGGTACATAGACAATTTAAATGGATACTCTAAAACATGCAAGATAAGTGTGAGTGCTATGGAAGTCGAGAGTGGATCCATAGTGGTGTATTGAATTGGTGAATATGTGGACTCGTGTGCGCTATCCCACCTCAAAGAAAGAACTTGTAGTCGTAGTACAAGTTAGCCAAGAGTCAAAGCTGGCTTGCTGCAATCAAACCCCACAATCCTTTCATTGAAACATGATGCATATGTAGATAGTTCTGATGTAAGACTTGCTGAGTACCTTTGTACTCACGGTTGCTTTATGTATGTTTTTGCAGAGAAGACTTAGAATCATTAAAGGTTCTACGCGATGTGTTTGATGTTGACCGGAATAGCTTGGAAATCCCAGACACAGGTCTGGCTCCTTTGGTAGGGTCGTAGTAGCTTTTCAGGCTCTTCCAGCCACTTTTAGTAGATGTCTGTACCCAGACATGATTTGCTTCCGCTTGTTGTTTGTATGACTTGAGTGTCGGGTCACGAGACCCCTGTTTGTAATATCATACTATGTTGACTCTTATGAGTCTTTAATAAATGCTTGAGTCATAGAGTTATGTTGCGATGCCATGTTGTATCTACACATATCGTGCATAATGTGTGTATGTTTGAAATGCATTATATGTGTGGGATTCGACACCTAGTTGTTTGCCTTTAGTAGTACTCTTTACAGGGAAATGCCTCTTTGTGATTCCATCGAGCCTTGGTAGTTTGCTACTGCTTGGAACACATTGATTGACTGGCATGTATCCTTCTTTGCTGCTGTGTCTGTCCCCTCGGGGAAATGTCACGCGGTGTAATGGAGTCCTTGTAGCTTGCTACGACTCGTCTACACACGCTGATGACCAACACCTGCTTTGCTGGGTTATGTATGCCTGTCCCTGTACGGATGTACCGCTTGGGTTTATAACTAGTCATGTCGACCCGGGTTCTTTGTCGTTTGAACGCTAGCAACATATTCATATATGTGAGCCAAAAGACGCAAACGGTCCCGACCAAGGTAAGGTGGCAGCCGTGGAGTTTACCGTGCGTGAGGCCGCAAAGTGATGTGATGTGTTACAGGCTGGGTTCTTATGATTTAGGATCGGGGTCCCGACAGCTTTGGTATCAGAGCCTGACTGCCTCTAGGATAACCAAGCCAAACTGCTCGATGTTGTGTCTAGCAACTCTTTAGTTATATAAGGGAATTGTTTGTGGAAGGGAACGTAAGACACTTTTTACTCCTTTCCTTGTGTCATTCTTATTCTGAGTCACCCTCTTCTTTATTCTACGGGGTTTAAGAATTAGGCTTTCACATCTATTCATTAGGATGATGAGCTATTATGTTGGAGACTTATAGAAAGATTGTTGTCTTTCTGGATCAGTGTCTCCATAAGAATTCAATTGTTATGTTGTTAGTTTTCTTGCAGGTTGCCTCATAATTCATGCCCGTACAGCCGTTATGCTGTCCGAGTTTTCCAAAGTTCCCAAATAGTCTGATGCAATTGCAAATTCCCTCCTCCTGAGCTAATGTATTTTGGCCGGACAAAGCACACTAATAATTGTGTTGAGGTACTTTATTACCTCGATGTTTTGTTGAAGTATTAGGAAAACATGTTACTCCGAAAACTACCCAATAGTCTAGATGTGTGGTATGTCTTCCAGTGTGATAGTTCTGGCCATCATTTTCGAAAAACATCTCATGATGTTAAATAGCTTGTAGGTACTCTATTTCTGGGTCTTTGAATCCAAGGATCATTCTGCTCATCTCTGTTGATAGTGTTTCTAGTTCCTTTAGAATGATTAGTAACCTTGTTGTAATCCTCAAGGTGCGTGGTATATCATTCTTCCAATACCATGGACCATCTCTGTCAAAAGTTCTTCGTGAACTAAAGATCATAATAAGATTGCTCGTGATGAGTTCCCCACTCCATATTGTGACTTTGTCAACTCCGCCTTTCTGCATGGGTTATCTGGAAGAATTATGTTGAACTCGTTCGACATGTTAATCTATGCATCTTCAACTTCGAAAATCATGTGCCTTTGAGTTGCCCCTCTTTAGTTGGATTCTGACCTTCATCTATGAGAGGATAGTTAAGAGTAGTTGTGCATCCATGTCATCGATGCCTATTATTCTTTTAGTCTATCAAGTTGTTCTACTCTCGAATGACTGGGAGAAGCAAACTCCAGTACTTTATCCATTTCTTGGATTGGGTCAAAGTAGTTGTATTCCGCAGATCGAAATGCTAAAAAAGCTTTTGTTCTGTTCTATCTTGGAGTATTATCTTCTTTTGTCAAGAATGTCGTGAGAATTGCACCTTCTCTTATGAGCTCTTGATGTAGCGATACTTCTCGCTATCATTGTTCTTCCCTCGGTTTTCGTGTTGGTTGTAACCGGAATATCGACAAGTGAACCATGATGTGTGAAATCAATACTCCTAGCAATGCTATTGCTTGGTAGCTAATGGACAACAATTTCACTCTTATGGTGATGGTGATTGAATCGTCATCCTAAGATTGAGTGTGCTACCTAGTCCATGTTTCATGGTGCACTTTTCGATCGATGGGTTAGGATTGTGTCAATCCCTCGCTCTATTGATCACATCATCTTGCCCTGAAAAGCAAGATTTTTCCCGAGCTTAATAATATATCGGTGGTTCGTGATTTTTCGAATATCTTCTCAGAAGTATTACCAGGTTGTTTCCCGACTGTTATGATAGAGCTCGTGATCAAGTTGGTTTCGAATATCTTCTCGGAAGTATTATCAAGTTGTTTCCTGACTTTTAGTAGATGTCTGTACCCAGACATGATTTGCTTCCGCTTGTCGTTTGTATGACTTGAATGTCGGGTCACGAGACCCCTGTTTGTAATATCATACTATTTTGACTCTTCTGAGTCTTTAATAAATGCTTGAGTCATAGAGTTATGTTGTGATGCCATGTTGTATCTACACATATCGTGCATAATGTGTGGATGTTTGAAATGCATTATATGTGTGGGATTCGACACCTAGTTGTTTGCCTTTAGTAGTACTCTTTACAGGGAAATGCCTCTTTGTGATTCCATCGAGCCTTAGTAGTTTGCTACTGCTCGGAACACATTGACTGACCGGCATGTATCCTTCTTTGCTGTTGTGTGTATCCCCTCAGGGAAATGTCACGCGGTGTAATTGAGTCCTTGTAGCTTGCTACGACTCGTCTACACACGCTGATGACCGACACCTGCTTTGCTGGGTTATGTATGCCTGTCCTTGTACGGATGTACCGCTTGGGCAGCCGTTCTAACAGATTTCGCCAAGGGGGGAAATAATATTTTGCCCGCGTCACTCCCAAGGACGGCTATTCGGGATACAACCCCATCGAATGGGTAAGTGTGTTCATTTTCACATCCTAGGTATTTGTGCGTGTTATTGCCGACTTATAACCCCTACCCCCTCTTCACAGACTTGGAGGCGCTGGATCGAGACGGTAAACTGTCTCGTAACCCAGCTTGAGGATTTCGCCCATGACAATGACCCCCGATTTCACGAAGACCCGGAGATTTCGATTATCTTTGAGGACGAGGTGTTTTATCAAGAGAGCGTTGACGAGCAGAAAGTGGCCATTATAGACGACAACCAAAGGTCCCTTCGATCTTTAGGGAGCAAGAGGAAAATGACTGCTTGACGAGGGACCGTGGCCAGGGGTCGTCGGAGCACACATCGGACTCCTACTCGAGCTAAGCCCGCCGGGGTTCTGTCTAACAAGAACAGTATCGCCGATCAAGAGTCAACGGAAGAAAATACTCCATCTGCCCCTTCAGCCAAGATGTATACAGATCAATCCTTATCCCTTACAGTAATGACTATCCTCATAAAGGTTCATCACGCTTAGCTGACCAATTCAGGAGACGTGCTCAACCTTCCCCGTGCGAGGATGGTGTCGAGGTATTGGGTGGTCAACAAAACCCAAAATATTCGACTGACGGAGGAGTCCCAAACACGGGCCCGCTCCTTGAAGATTCAGAGGGGTTATGAGTAACCAACTCCGAATACAAAAGTGTGATGAATCATCTGTAGCGAAAGGAGTCACTCCGTCATCCTGTATTTTCCGAGCAAACTTAGTTCCTTTTTCTAGGAATAAAAGAAACCCAAAATAACTCTCGACCCGTTGTCCTATAATCCACCGATCAGAAACACGAGCCTAAGATAAGATGAGTAACCTAGTCCTTAATCGCCGTAGAAAAGACGAGGATGAGCAGAATAGAATAACTTGAGAGGAGAACAAGAGTCTTACATTCCCTTCCACAAACAATTCCCTTATATATAACTAAAGCAATTCTAGACTCAACTTTGACCAGTTTGGCTTAGTAATCCTACAGTCGGTCAGGCTTTGATACCAACGCTGTCGGGACCCCGATCCTAAGCCATAGGAATCCAACCTATAACACATCGCATCTCTTTGCGGTCTCACGCACGGTAATCCCAAAGGCTGCAGCCTTACCCTAGCCGGGACCGTTTGCGCCTTTTGAGTCGCGTATGCAATTGTGTCGCTAGGAATCCAATGACAAAGAACCCAGATCAACATGTCTAGTCATAAACCAAAGCGGCAGTTCCGCACAGGGACAAACATACATGACCCAGCAAAGCAGGTGTCGGTCACCAGCGAATGTAGATGAGTCGTAGCAAGCTACAAGGACTCCATTACATCGCGCGACATTTCCCCAACGGGGACAGACACAGCAGCTAAGAAGGACACATGCCGGTCAACCAATGTGTCCGGAGCACTAGCGAACTATCATGGCTCGTTGGATCACAAAGGGGCATTTCCCTGTAAGGAATGCTACTAAAGCCTACGGCTAGGTAATCAAACCCCATACATATCAAGTACAACACACGTACGCATGGCATACCGATATGTACAGATACATCGATGGCATCAGAACATAACCATAAACATACAAACTTTATTTAGAAGGCTCGGAAGAGCCACACACATAATATTACAAGGTAGGGGTCTCACGACCCATCATCACAAGTCATAGACACAATTTTTACAAACCAGCGGAAGAGTAAAGCTGTGTGAGTACAGACAAAAGGAAGACAAAGGCACATGGCGTGACTATCTACAGACCCATCCTAGGGCCAGATCGTAGCTGGGATACTAGCTACTCGTCATCGTCGATGTCTAGGTAGAACCCTCCATTAGGGTCATTAACAACCTCTTCAACAATTATTAAGCAAACATGAGTACAAAAGTACTCAGCAAGACTTTAGGATAAGCTATCTACTCATGCAATGTATCAATAAGGAATTGTAGGGTTTCATGCGGAAAGCCAACATTTGACTCGTGGCTAGACAGCTTGCATCTTTAAATAATTTTGACAACTTGATTTCTCGCACACGAGTCCACTAACACCACAACAATACTCCATCGTGGAATCATTCCGTCTCCATACGGAAATGCCGTCCATGACAGTCACGCTTATCTTGACAATTTTATGAGTAGCCATTAAAGTTATCTATGAACAACATATGCTTCCAAGTAGTCCATATCCGCGGACGCGGCTATTCGAATAGATCATAACCCTACAGGGGTGTACTTCTTCACACACGCTCTCGCCACTTATCGCCATGTGCACGTCATACACCTTGGCAATCTTCAAGCGTAAGCCTAGCGAGAGAGTCGGCCACGACCGTTAACCACGCTAATACTTAGTCCAGGTCTATCGCCTATCTGAGGGTAACCCGCATGGAAGTCCGGCCGAGGTTTCCTCCACGGCCCCAAACGATGTGCGCAGGTTTCCCAAGCCCACCATCCGGGTGCCACTTGATACACCGTGCGACTGCCTACCGCATCATAGCCCACCTCTAAGGTCAGCGCTACGCACGGCCTGCTACATGACTATAAACACCAGAAACTACTTGCAACTCCTGGACCGAGTACTAAGCGATTAATAAGTCGAGAGGATCAATTAAGTATCGCAACGTGTGGTAGTATCTAGTCTTGGATTACATACACGGAACTCAGTTCCTAAGGACGGTTCCAATGAAACAACCCGCCATGTACTCCTACATAGCCTTTCACCGGTACCTTTACCAAATCAGGTTCAACACACAACCTTTACTTACTGAACACATCCTCACAATTCTGTTCATCACCCGGATGATAGACCACACACAACTCTAAGCATAGCATGCATAGCAGGATAAGGCACATCATGGCTCAAGCATCTACCAGGTATGCTAGGTTGCAAGGTTCAACTATTTACTGTGACAAAGACAGGTCATGCAAAGGAAGTGGGTTCAACTAACATTGTAAAAGCAGTGAAAGCATTTGCCCTAATGCAAGAAATAAGGGCAGGAGCGAGAACATGGGATTTATCGGGATGATCAAAATGGTTGCTTGGCTTGTTGCTCAGCAGAGGGACAATATCCGTCAGTCGGATATTCGGTGGAATCCGGAGGAGCGGAGCCTACCGATAGAAATGACATCAATCAATATCAATGATATGCAACAAGATGATGCATGAGCATGGCATGAAGATGAAAGGTGGTAGGCGAATGTAGCTACCATTTATTAAGTTGAAGTTGATTTGAATCAAGATTCAAATATCACTTCAAACCAGGTATTTTCGAATACCCTTTTAATTGATTCGACCTGATGCTCAGGTCATCTTGTTTTAACATGCATGGGAATGATATGTTGAGTTGCTGGTTGTGATTGAGCATTGTTTGGTCATGGCATTTGAAGTGGAATTCAAATGAATTTCAAATTCCAACTCCAAAGCATTTATCAAATTTAACCTATTCACCATTTTGCATTTTTGGTGAAGTTAACATTTTCAAACATGTTTGAAAATGACATATTCAGATTCCTTGTATTTTTCTGATCATTTTTCATATATTATTTGTCCAATTTAGAGGTATATTCAAACTTTTATGAATTTCCAAATTTTTGAACTTATTCTGGAATTATTTTTAAACAGAAAAAGCTTTATTGCATCAGCATGACATCAGCAGGTCCAATTGGCCGTTGAAAGTCAAACCTGACCAGTGGGACCCAGTGGTGAGCGACTCAGGCCAGTTTTTAGTTTAAATTGAAGTTAATTATTTAATTAGCAGGGTAGGACCCACCTGTCAGTGACTGCTTAGGTTAATTTAATTAAGTTATTTTTATTTTTATTATTACTAATTAACCAGAGGATGGCCCCACCTGTCATAGACTCAGGGGTGTCAGATCCACCGGTGGCGAGGTCGTTCTCGCCGGCGGTGAGCCTCCGACGACCTCCAAGACGGCGGAGAGGCTCGGAAACGCGGCACAGGTGGCCGAACTCTGCGCGGAGTGCACCAGAAGCACGACACGTCTCCCGCAGGTCCATTTTTGCATTTAGCCGAGGACGAACTGGCCGGAGAGGGCATCAGCAACGAGCTTGGCACCGACGACGAGCTTGGCACTCGCCAAAGCTCAGGCATCCCTGGGCTCATGGAAACAGAGGGAGTTACGCACGGGACTGAGCTCCTACAATACCTACTCGATGCCCTAAAGCCACTGGTGGCCTCAGATGGACGAGCCGTTCACCGGAGTGCTACCGGCGACGAGCTCCCGCGGCGGATCTCGTCGGGCTCCGGTGAAAACAGGGCTAGAGGAAGAGATCGAAGGGGGAAACTTGCGGGAAATCTTGCTAGGCTCACGGGGAGTGCAGTGGTAGCGCTAGCTTGCTCGGGGACGGCCTGTAGAGAGAGAACGCTGGCGGTGAGCTTCGGTGACCCGAGGAAGAAGACGACCGCGTCTCGTCGATTCACTGCATCCTGACGTCAGGCTCGTAGCTTGGGAGCTTCAGGGAGCTGCGTCGGATCTGTTGCACGGCTCAGAAGGAGGAGAGGTTGGCTAGAACGACGGCGAGCTCGAGCTCGGGCTCGGCTCTAATGGCGGCAGAGAAGGATGAGGTAGAGGGGGCGAATGAGGAGAGGGGCGAGCATGGAGAGGCTGCGGGGAGGTTATCCCCTCGCGTGCCAGCGCGAAGTGGCGGCCAGGCAGGCGCACAGGTGCGTGGCTGCGCCGGAGTACGCGGCGGCCACCTCGTGCTCCCCACTAGCGAGGAGGAGGACGACAGAGAGAGAGCTGGGCTGGGCCAGGTGAGCGACAGGTAAGCTTTTCCCATTTATTTTTCTGATTTTGTTTTCTCTTTTGTTGGTGATTTGATTTGCCATTTATTTTGGCTCCAAAATTAGTTCAAAAATTATTTTGAATAGCCGTGAGTGATAGTTGGAATATTCCCAACTACTCCTGAGGTTTGCAACATTTTTGAAACTTGAAAATATTTGAATTCAAATTTAAGTTTGAATTCAGGGGCTTTCTGAATTAAATTTAAAATGCCAACGATGTCTTAAAAATAGTTTTCTCCCCTGATAACTTGTTTTCAATATTTATCAGAAAAGTTGAACTTTTCTTGAGGCCATTTTGGGTTCATTGATTTTAACAAGTTTTGAATTTCCTTGAATTTTGAGATGTGGCTAGGGTTTCTGGGGTTTTGTTTCACCACTTGCTTTGAATTTGTTTCAAGTTCTTGAATGAAATGAATGTAAACATGAGCACAATGCTAAAACCTAGTTAGGGATCCAGGGATGTGACATTTTGTGTGCTAAAGTTTTCAATTTTTAGGTGCAATCACGATGGATGAAGTAGTTAGGAGTATAAAGAACCTAATATTGGGGATTCCCAAGGCACCCCAAGGTAATATTCTAGTAAGACTCAAGCATCTAATTTTGGGACATCCCTCTTTCATCTCCATTTCATCGGTATGTCACTTGGAGCTATATTTTTATTCATCACATGATATGTGTTTTGTTTGGAGCGTCGTGTGTTATAGTTTGATTTTATTTTAATTTTCCACAATAATTGTTTGATGTGCACACCTACTTGAGATAGACACATGTACATCATGATTTTTTAGAATACTCTATATGCTTCACATATACCTTTTGAGCTACGTAGTTGCTTTAGTGCTTCACTTATATCCTTCTGAGCATGATGAAGTGTAGATTTTGTTAGAAATAATTGAACTCTTATTCTTCACTTATGTTTTTTGAGTCTAATAGGGTACAACAGTAATTTACATCGGTTATATGAATAGTCCAAAAGTGATCGGTATTCAAGGTTGATATAATAAAAACTTTCATGTCGTACATATAAGAGATATTGTAGGTTAATGATATGGATGTGGTAATATGAAAGGGCGTGAGTACATGGGTGTTGGTTAGTAAAAATATTGATAGTGAAAGGGTGTTAACTTGTGGTTCATCTAAATATTTGTTATGGCATGGTGATGATGCTTGAGCATTCTTATTCCTCATTGAAATCCTCGGGTTTTTTAGGTCGGGGGCCCATGATGTTTAACTCCTACAAACCTCCTCCCTAGAGGCATGCGAGTAGTACTTTTCTTCGAGAGAGATGATAAATCATTGAAACAAGTATATGATTTCTTTATGAATAATGTGAATCCATGAATGTACGCACTCTCACATTTCCATATTTGCTAGCCTCTTCGGTATCGTGCATTGCACATTCTCACCTCAATGATCGGTGCAAACTTCGCCGGTGCATCAAAACCCCAAGACATGATATGCTCTCCTACACATAAGCCACCTTATATCTTCCCAAACACAGCCACATTCCTACCTACCATGGCATTTCCATAGCCATTATGAGATATGTTGCCATGCAACTTCAATCGTTACATCACATGACTTGTGTGTTCATTGTTCTATTGCCTTGCATGATCATGTAGCTTACATAGTATTTGTGGAAAAGCCACCGTCCATCGTTTTTTACATGTTATGCTATATCATTGCAAATAAGGTACACTGCCAGAGGCATTCATATAGAGTCATCTTGTTTAGTAGTTTTTCATATCGAGTTATAAGTAGATACAAGTGTGATGTTTATCATTATTAGAGCACTATCCCAATGAGGAAAGTATGAAGGAGAAAATGATCCCCCACAAGTTGGGATGAGTCTCCGAATGAAAAATAAAAAAAATAAAAATAAATATGGAAATAATGTAAAAAGATAAAAGAAAGAATTCTTTTTGTTTTTATGATTTACCTACTCGAGGACGAGCAAGAATAAAGCTTGGGGATGCTGATACGTCTCCAATGTATCTATACTTTTTTATTGTTCCATGCTATTATATTATCAATATTGGATGCTTTATATGCATTTATTTATTGTTTTATATCATTTGTTAGAACTAACCAATTAACCAAGTTCCTAGTGCCACTTGCTTTTTTGTGCGTGCTTTTGCTTTTTTAGGAAATCAATACCAAATAGAGTTCAAACACAATGAAAGTTTTATGATTTTTTTGGACAAAAATAAGACGCAGAAGCTTCATAGGGAGACTTGAGGGCACATAAGATGACCCCAAGCCAACAGGGCATGCCTAGAGGGGTGGTCGCACCCTGATGTCTTGGGGCCACCTCCCGATGCACCTTGCCCTACCTCCACTCCTACAAATTCTAATATCTGAGGAAAACAACAGAGAGCCACCCAAAATACTTTTTTCGGCGCTGTAAATCTTTGTTCTGCCATGATCCCATCTAGATCCTTGTTTTGCTGCCTTACTAGAGGGGGATCAATCACAAAGGGCCTCTTCATCAACCTTGCTACTCCCATGGTGATGTGTGAGTAGTTTGCCATGGACCTACGGGTCTGTAGTTAGTACCTAGATGGCTATCTCTCTCTCTCTTTGTCCCTCTATGTTCTTTAATGCAGAATCATGGTGATTCCCATGGTGATCTATCTTATTTGATCCTCTTTGCGGTGTTTTTGTTTGGATCCGAGGAATTGTGGGTTTATGTTCAAATTATTCATGAAAAGTATTTGGGTCATCTGTAAATTCTTATATGCATGATTATGATAGCTTTGTATTTTTCTTAAATCTATTGGTTTGGTTTTGCCAACTAGATTGATCTATTTTCAGCGGGAGTGGTGCGTTGCAATCGGTTCAATCTTGTGGTGCTCAATCCCAGTGATAGGAAGGAACATGACGTGTATTATATTTTTTCCATTGAGGATAAAACGTCGGGGGTTTATTCATATTAGTGGAGTTTACTTTGTCTACATCATGTCACTTTGCCCCCAAGAATTACCCTATTTTTACTTAATACTCTAGATGAATGCTGAATAGCGGTCCATGGGTGGATTAATGGTAGTAGATGCAAGCAGGAGTGAGTTTACTTGCTTATGGATGTGATACCTATATATACGATCATTGCCATGAATAAATATTGCATAACTATGCGCTTTTCTAGCAATTGCCCATCACTATTCGTTTACCCATCGTATGTTATTTTTGAGATAGAAACCTCTAGCAAAAACTATGCACCCCTGGTCTTCGCAATTATATCTAAAGCACAAAAATATTGCTATCTTTTATTTAATAATATTTTTTATATATGTTTATATTATCTATCTATCACTACTTATCACTTGCAAGCAACAAGTTCAAGGGGATTGACAACCCTATTGCCTGCCTTGGGTGCAAGTGCTTGCTCTTTTGTGTGGAGGCATTAAAGAAGTGAACTTGTATGGTCCTCCTATTGGTTCGATAACCTTGGTTCTCACTAAGGGAAACACTTATCTCTACTGTGCTGCATCTCTCGACCTCTTTCGGGAATATCCCAATGCAGTATACAAGTAGTAGTTACCAGTCCAAGGTGGACATGAAACTAGGACAACTACGATATTACAAGCCCCCGTTGCGAGCTAAGGAGGTCTTGTAATTCAGGAAACTACAACTTCAAATAAATTAGTGACGAGTCGAGGGCGGACTTTCAACTAGGGCTACTGCTACTAGAAATCCCTAGTAGCGAGTCGTGGGTGCACTTGCAAGTGGGTCAACTACAACTGCAAAAGGACGAGTTGTGAGTCAATGATTGATTCGCAATTGAGGAAACTACAACTACAAAGCCCCTAGTTGCGAGTCCATGGGTGTACTTGCAACTTGGGAACCTACAATGATAAAGATCCACAATTGCGAGTATAGTGGATTTGCACTAGGGTTCATATACCCCTTCTTCTCAACACTAACATTCACCTGCTCTCGATGTGATCCGCGAATTGCGATGGATTTAAACACTACGAGAGAACAAACAAATATGTATACACCTATCTTATGCCACTCCAATATCGAGTCTTGATATTCCTATCTCAAACAACAAAACCCTAAGATGCAATGAAAAACAAAAGAAGTGACAAAAAGGGAAGGATCACTCAGTCTACATGCGTTCCTTCCCATCTCCGTCGCCTCACGTGCAGTAGAATGAGTCACCCCTCCTTTGGATTGGCATCACTAGAGAATGGAAGAACAAAGGATGTGATATGAAGAGGAATAAAGTGGTGACTAAGTGAGGAAATCGACATGACCCCTCCAAATTCTAATATACAACTCATAACAAATAACGAAGACAGACCGCAACACACGACTTGAGAAATGTCCGAAAAAACAACTCAAAAACACAACTGGTTCTATCTCTAGCAAAGTTTAAAATGTCCCAACGGCCGTGACAACGCACACGGACAATCACAACACAAAAGTTGCTACTTATAAACTTCGTTGGGATTTCCCCTGAAGAGGAGGGAAGATTTAGCACATTAGAGATAAGTATTTCCTTAGTGAGAACCAAGTCTATTGCATCAATAGGAGTATCATGCAAACCCCCTCTAGCAGCACCTACACACATAGAACCAAACACTTGCACCCAACATGGGCAATAGGGTTGTTAAGCCCCATGAACTTGTTACTTGCAAGGACTAAGTAATAATAGATAGATAATATAAATATAAAAGTAAATAACACAAAATAAATAGCCAAAATATTTTTGTGCTTTTTGTAATATAATATGAGTAGACCCGAGGGCTATAGTTTTTGCTAGAGGCTTCTCTCTTGAAAATAACATACGGTGGGTGGATAAATTATTGTTGGGCAATTGAAATAATAGCGCGTAGTTATGACATCTTATTCAAGGAAATGATCATGTATATAGGCATCAGCTCCATAAACAAGTTGACCGACTCCTGCCTGCATCTACTACTATTACTACACTCATCGATCGCTATCCAACATGATCTAGAGGATTAAGTATGAAATAAAGTAATGCTTGGGGCAAGATGACATGATGTAAAAAAGTAAAATCAAGAACTATGAATAAACCCCATATTTTATCCTTAATGATAGCAATATAAATGCATGTCATGTAATTTTCTGTCACTGGGTATGAGCACAGCAAGATCGAACCCATCCCAACGCACCACTCCAACTGAAGATAAATCAATCTAGTTAGCCAAACCAAAGCGTTAGATCAGAAAAAATACAATGCTAAAATAATCATGCATAAAAGAATTTAGAGAAGACTCAACTAATATTCATGAATAATCTGATCAAATACCCACAATTCATCGGATCCCAACAAATACAACACGAAGAAGATTACATCGAATAGATCATCGTGGGAATCATAGTGAACTTCGTATTGAAGATTATAGAGAGGGAATAAGCCATCTAGGTACTATATATGGACCCATAGGTGTGTGGTGAACTACTCACACAACATCATGTAGGAAACAAGGTCGATGTAGATGACCTCCATGATCGACCCCCCTCCAACAAGGCACCAGAAAAGGTCTCCAGATGGCCTCGTGTCAGAACAGAGACTTATAGCAGCGGACGAAGTGTTTCATGTGGCTCCCTGATGTTTTCCCAATATTTGAGAATTTATAGGAGTCAAATTAGGTCAAACGGAGCCACGAGGGGCCCACAAGGCAAGAGGGTGCGCCATGTTGCCTTGTCGTCTCCTCATGTGTCGTCTGGTCTCCCTGTGAAGCTTCCATGTATTATTTTGGTCTAGAAAAATAATCAAAAAGTTACGTAGTGTTTGATATTAGTTTCCTCAAAAGCCAAAAACACGCAAAAAATATCACTTAAAACTTGGCATTGGTTAATAGGTTAGTTCCCAAAAAATGTTGTAAAACAACATATAACTCCATATAAAGCATCAAAGATTGATAATATAATAGCATGGAATAATAAAAAATTATAGATATGTTGGAGATGTATCAACATCCCCAACCTTAATTCCTTCTCGTCCTCGAGTAGGTAAATGATAAAAACAAAATAAAGCATGCGACATGCTACCCAACATGTGATCTCTTTTATTTATGATCTTGAGAAATGATGAACTAATTGTTATCTACATAATAATATCCATAAACATAAACAACATAAACATTCATATTTAAAATATATAATCCTTAAAAAATAATATTCCCTACTCAATCTATCATATTAGCATGGCACGACTCCATCCTCATCGCCTAAGTATAACTCATGAGCACCTCGATGTCAAGTGAGGTAAATGGATCGTACTTGTAACCCACTTCAACATTTTCAACCTCACTCAATACATGAGCGTGAACCATGGATATGGCATATGGATGGTACATAATATGGTGGAAGGAATCAAAGTGGAAAGAAAGTTTCACATCAAATAGGCGGACCAATGGGCTATGGAGATGTCCATGAATTGACAACGATGTGAGGATTAGGGATTGCCATGCAACAGATACACTAGACCTATAAGCATATGAAAGCTCAATGGAAGCTAAGTGGGTGTGCGTCCAACTTGCTTGCTCATGAAGTCCTCGACATTTGAGGAAGCCCGTCAGCAAAATATACAAGCCAAGTTCTATAATGAAAAATTCCCATGGGCATATGGAAGTGACAACTTAATAGACTCTCTATATGAAGAATATGGTGCTCCCTCTAAGTGTGGAAAAAGATAGTAGCACTGCCCCTTCTCTCTTTTCTCTGATTTTTTCTTCTTTTTTATTTCTTTCTTCCTTTATTCTCTTTTCTTTTTTCGTTCTTCTTTCTTTCTTGTATTTTTTTTGTCTGGAGTCTTTCCCCGAGTTGTGGGGGAGTCATAGTCCCCATCCTCGTTTCCTCACTCGGAATGATGATCATGAAACTTTTATTTAATTACAACTCGGTATGAAAAAAATACTATACAAGTTTACTCTATATGAATGCCTCTCGTAGTGTACGAAGATGTGCAATGATCTAGAGTAACATGTGTGTAATGATGAACGATGGATTTGCCACAAATACTATGTTAGTTAGATGATCATGCAAATCAATATGATGATGAACACACAATTCATGTGATGTAACGGTGGATGTTTCATGGAAAAATGATATCTTTTCTTTTCTTGGATCGTCTAAATAAGAAGACCACGATGAAAGTGATGAGTGGATCTCATATACCTTGTTATTGGTCTAAAAAAGAGCCAATGCTACCATGTCTTCTCCTTTGTTTAATGCTGCCCTACAGATTCCAGTTTAGTCCATGACACCCTTGCACTTTTATTATTATCCATCAATCAGTCATGCAAGTGAAAGTCAATAATGACAATATTTGATGAAGTGATCGTGGCAAAGGGAACGGGTATGAACTCTTCTTGTTTTTAGTTGTTGTAAATATGTTGGCTCGTTCGATCTTCATTAAGTACATCATGAGTAAACATGATTTTTGTAACAATTATAGATTATAGTTACTCATGCCATCCTTAAATATATAGTAGTGGATACTGGTTTATCTTATGTGTCAACATGCATTAAAATAGCTATGATGTGGTATGGTAGTATGGTATTTCACTGTGAGTGATTCAAGCGGCTTGACTTGGCCCTTGTGCAATCATGTAGTTGATTCAAAACCAATGCAACCTTCATGATGTTTAAATTCATAGTGCTCCTATCCTACTCATGCTAATGTCCAATGTTAATTATTCACAATGCATGTTAATGACCATTGTTGCTCTCTAGTTGGTCGCTTACCAATCTATTGCTAGCCTTAACTTGTATTGAGTGGAAATGCTGCTTGTGCATACAAAATCCTAAACGCTGTTATTCCACATGAGTTCACCATACCTACCTATATGCGGTATTACCCTACCGTTCCAAGTAAATTTGCATGTGCCACTTCTAAATATTCAAACAAACATCTATTTTGTGCACTCGTACTGCTCATGGAGCGATGGGGCAATCAACATCTTCCATGCTAAGTCCATTATTATTAAGACATGCATTTATTTGCCATCATTGAATGAGAGAGGTTGGTAAAAGGATTCCCAATCCTGCATGATCAAAATTAAAATTAAAAAAAACTCCTTGGAAAGTTGATAAGTTGGAGGGTGATATGTCCCAAACGTATCTATAATTTTTGCTTGTTCCACGATCTTTTTGGTGACATTATTATATGTTTTGCTACACTTTTATATCATTTTACACATATTTGGACTAACCTACTAACTCAGTGCACCCAGTGCCCGTTTCTGCCTTTGATGTCTATTTTGCAGGGGCTTTTACCCAATTTTCCGAAGCCCGAAAAATTCCAGGAAAAATATATAACCAATCAGCGTAACTGAAGCTTCCAGATCACTGAAGATGGGCTAGAGGAGGGCCAGACATCGTCCAGGCGACCTCCTGGCGCGGCCTACCCCCTGGCTGCTCCAGCAGGCCACCTGGGTGGGTCCCACCTCCTCTGGTGCCCTACTTTGGCTCCTATTTTTACCCCCATGGATAAAATGTTGATTCCCAAAACTCTTTTATCCAGAAGCAATTCCGATCTCCGCCGCCATCGCCGACAAATTTCGAGGGACCAGAATTCCTATGCGGGCACCCTCCCGGGACGGGGAAGTGCTCCCGGATTCATCTCCATCGATGTTTCTTCCTCCCTCCATGAAGCGGGAGTAGTTCCTCCTCGGGGCTGAGGTCTTCTGCAAGAGCTATGTGGTTAATTATCTCTCCCATGATGTGATCTTGATTGTGATCATAGGCTGTGTTAATCTAGGGCGATCCCATGATGTTTCCCCTTCTTCTATGTATTGGATCGATGTACTTACTTGATCTTATCTAGTATAATCCCCAAGACCATGGTGACAACAGTCTATTGGACATGGATTAGAAGAATATTTTCATGAGTGATTTCCTCTTTTGTGAATTGATCGAAGATTGAGAGTCTCTTGGTGCTTGTCGTTGACTATCCTTCAGATATGTTGTGGTGATTGTGGTACTCTCTTTGGATGGCCGCGGTGACATTGGGACATCCATAGATGGGAACTACGAACTCTGTGGTGTGCTTTTGTAGCCCTACATAATTCTTGTCCTCTCCTGATCACAAAGGAATGACCTCCAAGTATGTCTCTATTGCATGTGTTAGTGGAAATATCATGTGATTAGATTATGTTAATGTTGTTGGGAGTTTCCACTAGTGAAAGTATGAAGCATAGGCCTTGTTTCTCACCATTGTTACACCGTTTATGGTCACTTTTGTCACTTGCTACCTTGCTTCCATTTTTATTACAGATTTATATTACCTTGCTTTGCCACACCTATCACCCATATTTTACCATCTCTTCGCCGAACTAGTGCACCTCTACAATTCACCATTGTATTAGGTGTGTTGGGGACACAAGAGAATTCTTGTTTCTTAATTGCAGGGTTGCATGAGAGAGACCATCTTCAACCTCTACTTCCCTGAGTTCGATAAACCTTAGGTCATCCACATGAGGGAAATTGCTGTTGTCCTACAAACCTCTGCGCTTGGAGGCCCAACAGAGTCTACAAGAATAGAAGCATGCGTAGACATCAGAGGGCACCCATGAATTTGGCTAGCCATGGTTTGTGAATGGAGTAAACTTTACACTTATGTTTGATAACCACCAATAATGAGTTTAGAATGGAAGATACTGAAAATCTTTGTCGTAACATTGACTGTAAAGAACACCACCCAAAAACAATATTTTCAATCCTTCTTTAAAATTTGAGCTCGCACACGTGAGTAAATCAATGCTTCCCTCTATGAAGGGCCTATCTATTTACTTTTATGTTGAGTCATCACCCTCGTACTAAAAGCACTAGACCGGAAAGCACTATTTTCATTCTTATGCAGTGAATCTAGTTAATGTTGGATGTGAGCATGAACTTGATATTTTCTACTCCGAATTATAATGTTTAGTCGCTACTTGAAATTCAGAGGTGCTCTGCATTTATGTTTTGCAGTCTTAGAAAGGGCTAGCAAGATACCATGCCACCATATTATATCATGATTGTTTTGACAAATTGTTGATATGTGAGAGATATTATTATTGCTTGCTAGTTGGTTATGTATTGCCATGATTAAGTATGATGCTTAATTGTTATCATGGATGTGGTTACTTATGATTTATGCTGAAAACTTGAACACTAGCAATGCATATATACAACAAAAAAAACAGAAGAGTTCGTAAAAGTTTTCTTTATCACTTTCAGTTTATCAACTGAATTGCTTGAGGACAAGCAATGGGTTAAGCTTGGGGGAGTTGATACGTATGTAACGTATATACTTTTCCAAACACTTTTGCTCTTGTTTTGGACTCTAATTTGTATGATTTGAATGGAACTAACCGGGGCTGACGTTGTTTTCAACACAACTACCTTGGTGTTATTCTTGTGCAGAAATAGAAGTTCTCAGAATTGGGCGAAACTTTTTGTGAATTATTGTTGGAATAAATAAGTATTTTTGGAGAAAAGAACCAACACAAGGGGGCTGCTTGTGGCCCATAAGGCAACAGGGTGCGGCCACCCCCTGGCAGCACCCTGATGCTTTGTGGGCCTATGTGGCTCTCGTGACCCTAATACTTGTACTCTAAATTCTTATTCTCACAGAAAAAATCAGAGGGAAGATTTCCTCGCATTTTACGAGAGAGAGCTGCTGCCACCACCCGTTCTTCATTGGGAGGGCTGATCTGGAGTCCGTTTGGGGCCCGAGCGGGTGCATTCGTCGCCATCGTCATCATCAACCCTTGTCCATCAACAATTCCATGATGCTCACCATAGGGTCTGAGTAATTCCTTAGGGGGCCTGCTGGATGGTGATGAGGTTTGGAGCAGATTGATCATGTAATCGAGTTAAGTTTGAGAGGTCCTGATCCCTAGTATCCACTATGTTGTGAGATTGATGTTGTTATGACTTTGCTATGTTTAATGCTCGTCACTAGGGCCCGAGTGCCATGTTTTCAGATCTAAACTTATTATGTTCTCTCTGAATATGAAAAGTAGTTTGATCCTATCTTGCAAGTTGTATGCACCTATTACTTGTCTTGATTTGCATACCCCAAGGTGAAAATAATTGAGAATCTTTCCGGTGATTGTCGTATTTTGAGGAGTTCATGTACTCACTATGTGTTAATGCTTTGTTTCGGATCTCTATGAAAAGGAGGCCTTAATATACCTAAGGTTCCAATAGGACCCCGCTGGCACGAGAGGGTAGGAAAAAAGATGGCATGCAAGTTCTTATCACAAGCACGTATGACTGTATATGGTATACATGCTTATATTATATTGATGAATTGGAGCTAGTTCTATGTTGCTCTAGTGTGTAGCTATTACATCATTGATGTCATCCATATATTTCCGTCGCTGATCCATGTGCCTACGGTTTATAAATACTGAGTCTTGCTAAGTTACTATTGTTGTTGTTACTGTCACACCTGTTGTCGGTTGTCAAAACCAGCAGATCTCGGGTAGGGGGTCCCGAACTGTGGACCCTGGATCGATGGGTTGCAGGAGAGAGGAGGAGACATTATTTACCCAGGTTCGGGCCCTCTTGAAGAGGCAAAACCCTACATCCTGGTTTATTATATTAATGTGAATGATGATTACAGAGTTGATCGACCTCGAGACTCTATGAGCTAACCCTAGATGGGACAACTTGCCTACATGGTCGAGGACCCCATTATATATAGCCACCAAGGGATCTAGGATTACATACAACTGACCTAGTCTACTTTACTGGGACGCCACGCTGGTCTTTGGTGCTTTCCTCCTTAAATATGAGATGACCACACAGCCCGGCCTCCAATAAGTACGGCCCATTAAGCCGGCCTCTTCATAGCAAGCCGACTACTTGAGGACCCCTTAATCTCGGACACCCTCAGTAGCCCCCGAACTAGCCTTAAATGCCGCTATGTACGGTCTTGGGATGCTTGCAGATAGAGTGTTTGGGTTGCAAGACAAATTCCCCTGTTTCCTCCGATCACAGTATGACGATTTAGTTCTCGGCCGAATCACCGTTACCGAAGCGTTGCGGGGCCCACAACTTTTAAATATGCATAAAGATCAATAAAATTCTCGATTTTGACAGGCTTTTATAAAGGCAAGCGCCAACTGTCCCTGACGAACTGCTCCCTATAGAAAGAGTAGGTAATGCCCTTTGTAAGCAAACTGAAATCTGTTCCGAGGCTCCATCGCTTCCCCAACATCACCAAGAAACCCTAGGGCTCCAAGACTTCCGGAGTCATGGAAGGTTCCTACTCACGCCCCCTTGGCCCCTTTCCGGGGGACTTGGCCAGTTGCTCTATTTCCCTTCTCCATTTGCGTTAGCTCGAGACTCAAGGATATCTTCCCCTATCGGACCTCACGCCAACTCGCATGTCTGGCTTTCGCCAATGGGGAAGCCTTCTCGGAAAACTTCCCTTCCCCTCAAAGGGGAGAAAGAGTTTGCTTCGTTTCTTTCCTACTACGAGGAGTGGGATTCCCCATTCACCCTTTCTTGAGGGGTTTATTGGATTTCTACGGGCTACAGCTCCACAATCTCACCCCCGGTTCCATTCTTCACATCTCAGGCTTCGTGGCTTTATGCGAGATGTTCTTGGGTTGTGAGCCCCACTTTGATCTATAGAGAAAGTACTTCTGCATGAATGCCCGACTAGAGGAACTTCAATTCGGGAAGGGGGTGGAGCCGAAGTATGGCGTATAGCCGCCATAGGAAACTCGATTGGTATAAAGAAGAAGGAGCCAACGAATGGTTCTCGGAGTGGTTTTACATCGAGTAAGTTCTACTATTCGAAACAGTTCAGAGGGACCTTCCCGAATACTTCGCGACCCCTTTAATGAAGCGAATCAGCTGGGGCCGAAGAGCTCAACCCAAGAGGAGAGCTTCGAAGTGAAGTGCCTATCCTCCAAGGTCAGGGTACTTATTCATAGTGCGCTGACTATTATTGATGTGATGGTCGCGGCGATTACCCGGCGCGTCCAACCGCTCCAACACCGTACACATTCTTTCTGGTGCTATAGCAGGCCGAGCGATTCTACCCGATCCAGACGGCAGGGACATGATGATCAGAAGGCCTTAGCAGCCGTTCTAACAGATTTCGCCAAGGGGGGAAATAATATTTTGCCCGCGTCACTCCCAAGGACGCCTATTCGGGATACAACCCCATCGAATGGGTAAGTGTGTTCATATTCACATCCTAGGTATTTGTGCGTGTTATTGCCGACTTATAACCCCTACCCCCTCTTCACAGACTTGGAGGCGCTGGATCGAGACGGTAAACTGTCTCGTAACCCAGCTTGAGGATTTCGCCCATGACAATGACCCCCGATTTCACGAAGACCCGGAGATTTCGATTATCTTTGAGGACGAGGTGTTTTATCAAGAGAGCGTTGACGAGCAGAAAGTGGCCATTATAGACGACAACCAAAGGTCCCTTCCATCTTTAGGGAGCAAGAGGAAAATGACTGCTTGACGAGGGACCGTGGCCAGGGGTCGTCGGAGCACACATCGGACTCCTACTCGAGCTAAGCCCGCCGGGGTTCCGTCAAACAAGAACAGTATCGCCGATCAAGAGTCAACGGAAGAAAATACTCCATCTGCCCCTTCAGCCAAGATGTATACAGATCAATCCTTATCCCTTACAGTAATGACTATCCTCATAAAGGTTCATCACGCTTAGCTGACCAATTCAGGAGACGTGCTCAACCTTCCCCGTGCGAGGATGGTGTCGAGGTATTGGGTGGTCAACAAAACCCAAAATATTCGACTGACGGAGGAGTCCCAAACACGGGCCCGCTCCTTGAAGATTCAGAGGGGTTATGAGTACCCAACTCCGAATACAAAAGTGTGATGAATCATCTGTAGCGAAAGGAGTCACTCCGTCATCCTGTATTTTCCGAGCAAGAGTTTAGTGCTCTCAACTCGGCTGATGCATACCTTAGAGCTGCACGAGTCGGACTTAAAGAAGTGGCAGGGAAGATGTCTGCTCATCTGCAGGTAAGTCATCAGTGTCCCTATATCCGAACAGAAGTTGGGACCCAGTAGCTGATACGTCTCCAACGTATCTACTTTTCCAAACTCTTTTGCCCTTGTTTTGGACAATAATTTGCATGATTTGAATGGAACTAACCTGGACTGACGCTGTTTTCAACAGAATTGCCTTGGTGTTATTTTTGTGCAGAATTCAAAGTTCTCCAAACGTCTTGAAAATTTACTCGGAGCAGTTTTGGAAAGTACCAAAAATATCTGCGCCAAGTTCCACCTCAGGGGGTAGGCCAGTGGGCCACAAGCCCCTGCTCTGCCACCACCCCCCAGGTGGCGGTGGGCAGGCTTGTCGGGCCCACAGGCACCTGCCGCCCCCAACTCCAGCTCTATAAGTTGTCTTTCATCCCAGAAAAAATAAAAAGATAAGTTTTCGTCGCGTTTTCGATACGGAGGCACCGCTACCACATGTTCTTCATCTGGAGGGCAGAACTGGAGTCCGTCTTGGGCTCCGGAGAGGGGAAATCATCGCCATCGTCATCATCAACCTTCTTCCCTCTCCAATTCCATGAAGGTCTTCGTCGTCCATGAGTAATCTATTCGTAGGTTCGCTGGGCGGTGATGAGTAGGATGAGATCTATCATGTAATCGAGTTAGTTTTGATGGGGATTGATCCCTAGTATGCACTATGTTTTGAGATTTGATGTTGCTACTACTTTGCCATGCTTAATGCTTGTCACTAGGGCCCGAGTGCCATGATTTCAGATCTGAAATTATTATGTTGTCACCAATATATGTGTGTTTTAGATCCGATCTTGCAAGTTGCAGTTACCTACTATGTGATATGATCCGGCAACCCCGGAGTGACAATAACCGGAACCACTCCTGGTGATGATCATAGTTTGAGGAGTTCATGTGTTCACCAAGTGCTAATGCGTTGGTCCGGTTCTTTATTAAAAGGAGAACCTTAATATCCCGTAGTTTCATTTTGGACCCCGCTGCCACGGGAGGGATGGAGAATATATGTCATGCAAGTTCTTTTCCCTAAGCACGTATGACGACACACGAAATGCATGCCTACATCACATTGTTGAACGGGAGCTAGCCACATATCTCTCCGTGTTATAGTTGTTGCATGATGAATATCATCCAAACAAATCACCGACCCATTGCCTACGAGTTTGTCCTACTGCTGTTACTTGTCTTGCTCTGCTGATGCTACTACTGTTACAATTGCTGTTACTTGTCTTGCTCTACTGCTGCTATTACTGTTGCTCATGCTGTTACTTATCTTGCTCTGCTTCTGCTACTACTGTTGCTACTACTGTCGCTTGCTACTGTTGCTACTTGCTACTGCTGTTCCTTGCCACTGCTGTTGCTCGTTACACTCCCATTACTCGTTACTTTGCTGTTACTACTGTGCTTGCAGATACTAATCTTTCAGGTGTGGTTGAATCTGACAAATTCAGCTGCTAATACTTGAGAGTATACTCTCACCTCCTGACTGGCTTACCTACAAATTTGGGTCGAATACTCTACCCTCGAAAACTGCTCCGAACCCACGCGCTGGTGGGCCATCAACAACATTCTTCCAGTTTCATTATCGGGGAGTGCTAGCAGCATTCTTCTGGTGCTGTTGCAGGAGAAGGTTCGTTGTCATAAGCATTCTTCTAGCTAACACTAGAGATTGCAGGATCAACACTTTTCTGGAGCCATTTCCAGGGAAGCACATCTGACATCAGTAGCCCCCGAGCATTAATTTGGGCGGGATGGCTGAACTAAGGGTCGACTTAACATCCTGCCAATCTGCACGCTTTAAAGCAGGAAAACAAAAAATTAGCCAAATATTTCCAACTAAACCAAGAGGATCTACAAGCCAGTAGCGCCGAACTAGAGGATGTGAAGAAATTCACCAGAGAAGCCCATGGTAAGGGAATTTATTTGAGATATGCTAAATTTCCGTTTTTTAATTATAACCAAGAAATTTGTTATAGAAGGCGAATCAATAGGCCAAATGCAAAAGGATTTGGATGCATCTCGAGATTCGGAGCGGTACGCCCAATCTCAGCTTGAAGCCGATGATGGGGTTGTACATTAGGGGTAGGCCTACACACCTGCTTCCCTAGGTCCACCTAAGACCCCATACAGACATCAGATTCCTTCAAGTCACCCGTGTAGTCTCAATCTCACTCGGTAAAACATGCCATAACTCGGCTTACATGTAGTCATTCAGATCGCCTTGTGTCAATCGGACGCATCCTGGCACTCGGGCCACCACAAGACGATGGAACCGAACATGCTGCAAGGGCTAAGGACTTAAACTATCACATGAAGTGCAATGAAGATCCGTGGTACGAGTAACGCTATAAGTTATAGCTGCTGTTTCCAGTGACACCCTTATTTATTAGCATTAACTTGCTTTGTAATGAAGCTCGGTCAGTCGTGGCATACACTATATAAGACACTCCCGGGCTCCAGCTCAAGGGTTCAGCACCTTGTAATCAGATATATCCCATAAGAAACCGTCAGCCTCAAGTCTTGAGACGTAGGGTTGTTACCACTCCTGAGTGGGGCCCCAACTCGTAAATCCGAGTGTATCCACTGCCGTAGTTACACTTCGCCCCTCCGTTCGTACCGCCCGGTACTATTGTCAGGGTCATTCCCACGATAGTTGGCGTCCATCGTGGGGCTGCGCGTCTAGCAAATCTTACATTTTCCATCAACATGATGACACTCGGCGGAGAGATCCTCTTCGGCTCCCTCAGCTTCGTTGTCGACGACTCAACGTGGCTGCAGGATGCGCCAGTGGACACCGACGCCCTCCTTGCTCGAGGTACGTTGCATTTTAGTGCAGTTGCGCACGGAGTCCTGATCCAGCAGCCATTAGTGCCATACCACTCGGCGCCCCCACGCCCCTCTGCAGTTCGACGAAACCACTTCGGGCGCTCGCGTTTGCAGCAGTGGATCAAGCATGGCATGGCCCACCAGGCCATTTCGGGGCAGGTGGCTATGCTCAGTTCCGATGAGCCCACCATTAGCCTTTTTCCATCATCAAGCGAAGAATTACTCAGTGACTTCACACTGGAGGCACCGTCGAGGTCTTGATGGACGACACGAACATGGGAGGCGGGCCCGGTTTCACCATGGAGAATTCTCCCGCATGTGATGGCGGAAAGTGTCACCACGGTGACGACAACCACCATGTTCCCTAGCTGCAACCGAGCAGCAACACGAGGAACTTCGGCGAAGGAGCGAACATGCTCTATGCACCCCCATTACCGAGAACACCACGGAAGAGATCGCACGCCTGGCCAATCTCTTCAAGGGTGAGTGACTCAAGCAACTCTAGTGGTCACTCACCACTCGGGCTGCGAGGGACCAACCGAGATCCAGCCGTAGTCATCGGCAATTGTTTGCGACCAATCGCCTGTGGCACATCGAGGTGATGCGGACACCTTTGTTGAACCTGTCCGCTGCCACTCAGATTGCTGATTCCATTCAGCCGAGTGATAGTGCAACTGAGGAAGGCATTCGCCAAATCCAAGCTCTGTTGAAGACTACCATGCAGCAGAATATTGCGGTGTCGCAGTCGCGACATCGTATCCACAACAAATCTGTCCAGGCACACATGATATAGTAGGCCCATAGCCCGCACATGCTGGGACGACGCCTAATGTCTCCTCTGAGAGGCCTGCACGGGGACCGGAGCCAGGATCATCTGGTCCGAAGTAGAACACCTCCTCCGAGGAGTGGCTCACTCGGTCGCCGACTCCATGACCACCGGCCAAGCCGCGATCGACATTGGGATAATGGGGACGACGGCTATTGGGCCCCGTAGTTCAACGCATGGTCCATAATCACACAAAACATGTTTGATCAGTCACGAGCAAGCCGGGGGGGGGGGGGTATTTGGCCTCAAATGCTTCGGACGACATATCTGAGAGGTGGAGATCCCTTCCAACTACCGATTGGTGTCACATCCCTAACCCTTAAGCAAGTTAGTCTTGTGCTCATGTCTTCTTTGCATTTGCATCTAAGAAGTTTCAACAAAAACAACAAAGTGGCAAAGGAAAAACTCAAAACCCTAGCCACTATTTCAATTAAAGGAAACCTCAAACTAGTTCAAATCAATGAACCCAAAATGGCCTCAAGAAATGTTCAAACTTTCTGATAAATCATGAAAGTAAATGAGCATTGGAGAAAACTATTTTCTTGACACCTTAAGCATTTTAAATAAATGCAAAAGGCTACTGGTTTCAAGTTTTAAAATTGAAATCAGAAACTATAAATTTTCAAAAATGTTGAAAACTTTGGAAATGGTTGGGAATATTATAACAATATTTCAGGAGGTCTAAAATAGTTTTTACTTTTTGTTTTGGAGCTGAAATAATTAGAAAAACAATAGTTAGCAAAACAGAAAAAAAAAATAGAAGAAAAAGGGAAAAGAGTTACCTGTCGCCTAGCCTGGCCCGGCCCATCTCCCTCGCTCGTCCCCTCCCTCGCGCCAGTAGGCAGCAGGAGGTGGCCGCCACCTCCTCCGGCGCGGCCATGCACCTGTGCGCCTGCCTGGCCGCCGCCTCGCGCTGGCAAGGCCGGGGATAAGCCCCCCGAAGCCTCCCCTATCCATTCCCCGCATCGGCTCTCTCCCTCCTCCCGGATCTCGTCCTCTTCCTTGCTGCCGCCATTGATGCCGAGCAAAGCTCGAGCTGCCTGTGCCCGTAGCCATAGGATCCCCTCCCAGAGCACGCCATTAGCTCCGCCTCGTCGGTCTGGTCCTCCCTGCAGAAGCCGAAGCCACCCCGAGCCCTGCAACGCCCGCCGCCAGGTCGCCGGACCACTCCCGTCAATTCGTCGCCCCCAGGCCTTCCCCGAGCCGTCTAAGCCCTGCTCTGCACTCCCCGTGAGCATGCGGTCGTTTTCCCTAAGTTCTTCCCGTCGATCCCCCCTCTAGCTCTAGTTTCACCGGAGCCTGACGAGGACCGCCGCCGCCGCTTGCCGCCGGTAGCCCTCCGATGATCAGCTCGTCCTTCCGAGGGCACAGCAGCTTCAGGTCAACGCGTAGATTCTATAGGAGCTAAGAACCGAGCGTAGTTTCCTCTGAATCAAAGGCCCCGATGACGCCCGAGCCTTGGCCGCCGCCAAGCTCGTCGCCGGCGTCATCTCCGGCCAGATCAGCCCGGGCTAAGTGCAGAAATGGAGCTGCGGGAGACGTGCCGTTCCTCTGGTGCTCTCCGCGCAGCATTTGGCCCCCTGTGCGCCGTTTCCGAGCCCCTCCACCGTGCTGGTAGTCGCCGGAGGCTCCCCGCCGGCGAGGACGACCTCGCCGCCGGTGGATCTCGGCTGGCCTGAGCCATTGACTGGTGGGGCCAGCCTCTGGCAAGTTTAAAACTAATAAAAATAAATCAAATAAGTTAATCAGTCACTTACATGTGGGTCCAGCAAGGTTAAGCAGTTAATTAAGTTTAATCTTAATCTTAAATTGACCAGAGAGACTGACCAGTGGGTCCCACTGGTCAGGTTTGACTTTCAACGGCCAGATGGACCTGCTGATGTCATGCTGATGCAATAAAAGTATTTCCAGTATAGAAATAATTCCAGGAAATTGCTAAAACTTGTAAAATTCATAGAAATTAATCTGTAACTCCAATGAAAATAATTTATATATGAAAAAGTATTAGAAAAATTGAAGGATTCTGATTATGCTATTTTCAACTATGTTTGAAATTTTTTACAGAACCCTAAATTGTGGAATAAGGAATAGTTCAATTCTTATAATTACTTTTTAAATGGAATTTGGAAAATTATTCAAATTTCATTATGAATACAATGATCACCACTGTCCTAATTACAAATCAGTACCATAACATGACATTTGATGCATGTTAACATCAAGTTGATCTAAGCATCAGGTCGAGTCAATTAAAACGGTATCCGAGACTACCCCGTTTGAATCGCTATTCGAATAAGATTCAAACCAACTTTAAACCTAATACATGTTGAAAATAATAACTTATCACCTTGCATTCTCATGCCATGCTCATGCATCATTTTGAGTGCATATGATTGTTATTGAATGTTGCCATTCATTTCGGTAGGCTCCGCACCCCTGGATTCCACCGAATATCCGTCTGACGGATATCGTTCCTCCTCTGAGCAACAAGGCTAGCAACCCTTTTGATCATCCCGATAAATCCCATGTTCTTGCTCCTGCACCTATTTATTGCATTAAGATCAAATGCTTCAACGACTTTTGTCACGTTAGTTGAACCCACTTCCTTTGCATGACCTAACCTTGTCACAGTAAATAGCCGAACCTTGCAACCTAGCTTACCTGGTAGTTGCTTGAGGTATGATGTGCTTTATCCTGCTATGCATGCTATGCTTAGAGTTGTGTATGGTCTGTCATCTGGGAGATGAACAGAAATGTGGAATGTGTTCGGTGAGCAAAGGTTGTGTGTTGAACTTGATTTGGTAAAGGTACCGGTGAAAGGCTGTGTAGGAGTACATGGCGGGATGTTTCATTGGAACTGTCCATAGGAACTGAGTTCCGTGTATGTAATCCAAGACTAGATACTACCACATGCTGGGCCCTGAAATATGACCCCGCTCGACTTATTAATCGCGTAGTACTCGGTCCAGGAGTTGCAAGTAGTTTCTGGTGTTTATAGTAATGCTGGAGGCCGTGCATGGTGCTGACCTAAGAGGTGGGCCGTGATGCGGTAGGCAGTGGCACGGTGTACCAAGTGGCACCCGGATGGTGGGCTTGGGAACCCTGCGCACATCGTTTGATGCCGTGGCGGAAACCTCGGCCGGACTTCCGTACGGGTTACTCTCAGATAGGCGATAAACCTGGACTAGGTACTAGTGTGGTTAACGGTCGTGGCCGACTCCCTCGCTGGGCTTCCGCTTGAAGGTTGCCGAGGTGCATGACGTGCACATGGCGATAAGTGGCGAGATCGTGTGTGACGAAGTACACCCCTACAGGGTTATGATCTATTCGAATAGCCGCGTCCGCGGATATGGACAACTTGGAAACATATGTTGTTCATAGATAACTTCAACGGCTACTCATAAAATTGCCAAGAGAAGCGTGAGTGTCGTGGACGGCATTTCCGTACGGCGACGGAATGATTTCACGATAGTGTATTGTTGTGGTGTTAGTGGACTCGTGTGCGAGAAATCAAGTTGTCAAAATTATTTAAAAATTTAAGTGTCTAGCCACGAGTCATATGCTGGCTTCCCGCATGAAACCCCACAATACCTTTTGATACCTTGCATGAGTAGTTAGTCATCCTAAAGTCTTGCTGAGTACCTTCGTACTCATGTTTGCTTAATAAATGTTGCAGAGGTTGCTACTGACCCTAATGGAGGGTTCTTCGTAGACATCGACGACGACGAGTAGCTGGTGTCCCAGCTACGATCTGGCCCTACGTCGGCTCTCTAGTATAGTCAGGGCATGTGCCTTCTAGTTGCCCTGTCTGTACCCAGACAGTTTATAACTCTTCCGCTGGCTTGTATTTGTATGACTGCTATTATGGGTCGTGAGACCCTTAATGTGTAATATTATGTGTGCATTGTTCCGAGCCTCTTAAATAAAGGTTGTATGTTTATGGTTATGTTGTGATGCCATCGATGTATCTATACATATCGGTATGCCATGCGTACGTGTGTCGTACTTGATATGTATGGGGTTCGATTACCTAGTCGTGAACTTTAGTAGCACTCCTTACAAGGAAATGCCCCTTTGTGATCCAACGAGCCTTGATAGTTCGCTACTGCTCCGGACACATTGGTTGACCAGCATGTGTCCTTCTTAGCTGCTGTGTCTGTCTCCTTTGGGGAAATGTCACGCGATGTAATGGAGTCCTTGTAGCTTGCTACGACTCGTCTACATTCGCTGATGACCGACACCTGCTTTGTTGGGTCATGTATGCCTGTCGTTGTGCGGTACTGCCACTCTGGTTTATGACTAGACATGTCGATCCGGGTTCTTTGACATTGGATTGCTAGCGACACTATCGCATCCGTGAGTCAAAAGACGCAAACGGTCCCGGCTAAGGTAAGGCTGCAGCCGTGGAGTTAACCGTGCGTGAGACCACAAAGGGATGCGATGTGTTACAGGCTGGATTCCTATGGCTTAGGATCGGGGTCCCGACAGCGTTGGTATCCGAGCCTGACTGACTGTAGGATTACTAAGCCAAACTGGTCGAAGTTGAGTCTAGAATTGCTTTAGTTATATATAAGGGAATTGTTTGTGTAAGGGAACGTAAGACTCTTGTTCTCTTCTCAAGTCATTCTATTCTGGTCATCCTCGTCTTTTCTGCGGGAATTAAGGACTAGGTTACTCATCTTCTCCTAGGCTCGTGTTTCTGATCCGTAGATTATAGGACTACGGGTCGAGAGATATTGGGTTTCTTTTATTTCTAGGAAGCAGGAAGTAAGTTTGATGATTAGAGAGTTGAACTTGATGGTTGAGTGGTTACGCTATTCCATTTTTGGGTTGTCTCAAAATTTGTTTTTGAGCATTTACAGCCGTTATGCTGCCCAATTTTGCATTCGGAGCTCTAATGCTTTTGCATTATTCTCTATTTACAGATGCCTGGCCATCCTTCTCGTCAGGTGGTACGTCTGACCAGGTGCATTGATGTACCAGGTCATACGACCATGCTGGTCAGGGTGATGTCGGTGTGCGGTTACCGCTGGTACCCCGAGTACACAGTGGAGGAACAGTACCGCGACTTCAACCAGAGCCAGTACATCTGCACTGTTAGGGTATTTCCAGACTACCCTGGAGCTGAGAAGCCAATCCATTGGTCCTATGGGTTGGGGGTCACCGTTGACATGGCAGTACAAGATGCTGCCTATTCAATGCTGACCATTATGAGAGCGAGACATGCACTGCTGCAGAATTCAGAGTTCTGCTATGTTCCGGCCTCTCAGCCTGGTGAAGAGGGATACCTTAGCGAAGTCTATTTTGATTCTTCTATGGAGGATCCACTTCTGCAGTCCACTGTTGAGATGCTAGAGAACAGAGACAGGGATGCTCGTGCTCTCCGCATGGAGCTTTATGCTACCCGTGCCCGTCTGTGGACAGCTTTGACGCAGCTGGCACCGGTAGTCCAGACAGGGTATGGAGAGATGGAGATGCTGAACCCTGTTAGGAGCCATCTTCCGGCTCACGTTGACTCGCCAGCTATAGGAGGAGTCACACCTCTTCGGGGACCCCTCTTACCACCAGTCAGGGGACCAAGGCCACATCCGTGTCCTTATGGATCCCAGGGATCTCAGGCTAGAGTGTTTCCTGATCCGCAGGTTGAGCTTCCAGGTCATGGAGGTAATCTCTATGAGATGTTCTATGCGGATGCCTGAGCTGTGAGCGGAAGGATAGTATGGTAGTACCCGTACGTTCACAGTTCTGCGTGACTTGTGAAGTATTGTTGTAATGTGAAATGAATTCCGGAGGCCTAGATAAATAATGTATAGGAAGCTTGTAAGCCTCTGATGAGTAGTTTCACAATTCCAGTAGTTTGCTCTTCGGTTAAGGGTGTACTGAACTATGTAAGGGTGTGTATGTACCATGGTGTATATATAGCAGTTGCTTGTTACCATGCTGTTCGGATATTCATTTCCGCATTCCGTGTGTTCAGTACATTCTAAATCCATAGTTAGTCTTGATATGATATTGGTCTAAGCTATGAGTTTGTTTGTCAGGATGGTGTTCACCAGGTTGAACCGTGCCCCTGCTCATGAGCAAGGTGAGGGTAGTCAAGCGTCACAGGAAGACCTGCCTCACCCACCTTCTCTGGTAGAAGTGATGCTTGAGGGAGAAAGAAACAAAAGGGAGACCAACCGACTGCTAGAGCGTATTGAGCAGAATACGACTCAACAGCCTAGGAATGCTGCAGTGTCCCTCAATGACTTTGTGAAGCTGAATCCTCCAAAGTTTCATCATTCCGTCGATCCCCTCGACGCTGATGACTGGCTGTGGAGCATCTCACGCAAGATTCGCTCTGCGAATGTGTCTGAGGCCGACAAGGTGACCTTCGCGGCATATTTCCTGGAAGGACCCGCCAATCTGTGGTGGGAGAATTTTGAAGCTATGCGTCCCGCTGAACCAGTGGCCACATGGGCAGACTTCAGCGCAGCTTTTCGTCTGCACCATATTCCAGAGGGCCTGATGGACAGTAAGAGAGAGGAGTTCTGTGCCTTCACTCAGGGCAAGTTGTCTGTGGATGCCTATAGCCGCGAGTTCGGTAACCTCGCCCGCTATGCAACAGAGGAGGTGTCTACTGACGCCAAGAAGCAAGCAAGATTCCGTAAGGGTCTGAGCCCTGAGCTCCGTCGTGACCTACGCCTCCATGAGTGTGCAAGTTTTCAAGCCCTAGTCAACAAGGCGATCAGTGTGGAGACTGGTCATACTGACTTCGAAGCCACAAGGAAGCACTCCCGTGACTTTGGCTCGTCTTCTGGTTCTGCGTTTCCAAAACGCAGGCTGTGGGTTCCAAACAGTTCTCTGCCGCCACGATACACTCCGAGGCCATCCTACGTGGCGCCTCAGACGAATTAGGCCAACCCTCGAGCAAAAGCTTATGGTGGTCCATCTAGCAATGCTACACCACGTGCAAACCAGGTGATATGCTACAAGTGTGGAGAACCAGGGCACTATTCCCGTGAGTGTCCTCAGAATGTGGGTGCCAAGCAACCCGGAAAGTCCGTCGGGCAGGCCAAGTCGGGCAAAGCGTTCTATGTGAAGCCAACTCCTGCACGTGGCCGTGTGAACTATGTGTCAGCAGAAGAAGCTGCAGAGGATCCCGACGTCTTGCTGGGTACGCTTCTTGTTAATCATCACCCAGCGTCCGTTCTCTTTGACACTGGGTGTTCTCATTCCTTCATTTCAGAAAGTTATGCACAGTTGCATAACATGCCATTTTGTGATATGCCAATCCCATTGGTTGTCCAAACCCCTAGTAGTAAATGGCAAACCTCTAGGATAACCTATGGCAATGAAATTCTAGTAGACAGGCTAGTTTTTCTAGCCTCTTTGATAGCTTTGAAATCCTCAGATATTAATATCATCTTGGGCATGGACTGGATGTCAGCTCACTATGCCAAGATTGATACTCACTCTAGAAATGTCCAGCTTACCCATCCCTCGGGTGAGATAGTAAATGTCTCTACTCGAGTTGCCAAATGCCAGCTCTATTCCCTGAATGCCAACCCTCTTCCGGAACTTGAAGACATTCCGGTAGTCCGTGACTTTCCGGATGTTTTTCCAGAGGAACTGCCAGGAATTCCACCTGACAGAGATGTAGAGTTTGTAATAGATCTTGTTCCGGGAACTGTCCCAATAGCCAGGAGACCTTATAAGATGGCACCCCTGGAGCTAGCCGAACTTAAAAAGCAACTAGATGAGGCCTTGAACAAAGGTTTCATTCGTCCTAGCTCTTCTCCTTGGGCTTGTCCCGTCCTCTTCGTCAAGAAGAAAGACGGAACGGATCGGATGGTTGTAGATTACCGACCAGTTAATCTGGTCACCATAAAGAACAAGTATCCGCTCCCCAGGATCAACGACCTGTACGATCAGCTCGCTGGATCCTCAGTGTTCTCCAAAATGAATTTGAGGTTGGGATACCATCAAATCAAGATTAAGAACGGGGACATTCCAAAAACGGCTTTTGTTACTCGTTATGGCCAATATGAGTACACCGTTATGTCCTTCGGTTTAACCAATGCCCCAGCCACCTTCTCTCGGCTGATGAATTCAATCTTCATGGAGTATTTGGATAAATTCGTCGTGGTATACCTCGATGATATTCTCATCTACTCGAAGAATGAACAAGAACATGCCGAGCATCTAAGGCTGGTATTGATGAAACTTCGAGAGCATCGCCTTTATGCCAAGTTTTCAAAATGTGAATTCTGGTTACCAGAAGTGACCTATGTGGGTCACGTAATCTCTGGTAAGGGTATTGGTGTCAATCCCGAGAGAGTTCAAGCTGTCCTTGATTGGACCCAACCTGAATCGGTTAAGCAAGTTAGGAGTTTTCTTGGTTTAGCGAGCTATTGTTGCCGCTTCGTTGAGAATTTCTCCAAGGTTGCAAAGCCTCTAACTGAACTCCTCAAGAAGGATAAAAAGTTCGAATGGACACCATAGTGTGAACATAGTTTTCAGGAACTGAAAAGACGCCTGACTTCCGCACCTGTGTTGCTACCACCAGATTTTTCTAAGGACTTTGTTATTTATCGCGACGCCTCGCGACAAGGATTAGGATTCCTTTCTACCCTGGTGGCAAAGCCTACTCTTAAGGATCAAATCATAGCTGGCCAAAAGAGTGACAAGGGTATATCACGGATCAAGGAGAATATTTTTAGCAGAAACGCTAAAGAATTTACCATGAACGATCAAGGTGTTGTGTTCTTCCAGAATCGTTTAGTGGTTCCTAAGAACCCACATCTAAGGCAGTTAATCCTTAAGGAGGCTCATGATTCTCCTCTCACCATTCATCACGGTAGTACTAAGATGTATCAGGACCTACGCCAGAGGTTATGGTGGACTAGGATGAAGAGAGAAATTGCTGAGTTCGTTGCTAACTGCGACGTTTGTCGTCGAGTTAAGGCAGAACATCAAAGGCCTGCTGGCACCCTTCAACCTCTAGCTATTCCTGAATGGAAATGGGATAAAGTTAGCATGGATTTCATTACCGGATTTCCCAAGACCAAGAAAGGAAATAATGCTATCTTTGTGGTCATTGACCGTCTCTCCAAAGTGGCTCATTTTCTCCCTGTTCGTGAGAGTATAACAGCTAGCCAGCTAGCAGAGTTATATATCTCTCAAATAGTGTCTCTTCATGGTGTTCCCTAGAAATTAACTCGGACCGTGGAAGTATCTTTACTTCTCGCTTCTGGGAAAGTTTTCAGAATGCCATGGGGACTCACCTATCTTTTAGCACTGCTTTCCATCCCCAATCAAGTGGTCAAGTAGAAAGAGTGAATCAAATCCTAGAAGATATGCTCCGAGCTTGTGTTATTTCATTCGTACGAATTGGGAGAAGTGTCTTCCATTCGCCGAATTCGCTTATAACAATAGTTACCAATCGAGCTTGGGCAGAGCCCCTTTTGAAGTTCTCTATGGACGAAGATGTCGAACACCTCTTAATTGGTCAGAAACCGGAGAGAGGCAACTCTTTGGCCCAGATATGATCCAGGATGCAGAAGAGCAGGTTCGCATTATTCATGAAAAGTTGAAAACAGCCCAGTCTCGTCAAAAGAGCCAATATGATCGTCATCATAAGGCTGTGACCTTTGAAGTTGACGAGAAGGCTTACCTTCGGGTTACACCTTTGAAGGGTACCCATCGTTTCGGTATCAAGGGCAAATTGGCTCCTCGTTACATCGGTCCATTTCGCATTCTTGCCAAACGAGGAGGAGTTGCCTACCAGTTGGAACTTCCTCCGCATCTTTCCAAGGTTCATGATGTTTCCACGTCTCGCAACTCAGGCGTTGCTTTTCGGATCCTATCCGTGAAGTGGACCACGAAAAGCTTGATCTACAAGATAACCTTTCATACCAAGAATACCCCGTGCGTATTCTTGATCAAGCTGAGCGTACCACTCGACGTCGAAACCTCAAGTTTCTTAAAGTTCAATGGTCAAATCATTCTGAAAAGGAGGCAACTTGGGAAAGAGAGGATCGTCTCTGACTTGAATATCCTGCATTATTCCCGACGACTTCTAAATCTCAGGACGAGATTCTTTTGAGTGGGGGTGAGTTGTCACATCCCTAACCCTTAAGCAAGTTAGTCTTGTGCTCATGTCTTATTTGCATTTGCGTCTAAGAAGTTTCAACAAAAACAACAAAGTGGCAAAGGAAAAACTCAAAACCCTAGCCACTATTTCAATTAAAGGAAACCTCAAACTAGTTCAAATCAATGAACCCAAAATGGCCTCAAGAAATGTTCAAACTTTCTGATAAATCATGAAAGTAAATGAGCATTGGAGAAAACTATTTTATTGACACCTTAAGCATTTTAAATAAATGCAAAAGGCTACTGGTTTCAAGTTTTAAAATTGAAATCAGAAACTATAAATTTTCAAAAATGTTGAAAACTTTGGAAATGGTTGGGAATATTATAACAATATTTCAAGAGGTGTAAAATAGTTTTTACTTTTTGTTTTGGAGCTGAAATAATTAGCAAAACAATAGTTAGCAAAACAGAAAAACAAAAACAGAAGAAAAAGGGAAAAGAGTTACCTGTCGCCTAGCCTGGCCCGACCCATCTCCCTCGCTCGTCCCCTCCCTCGCGCCAGTAGGCAGCAGGAGGTGGCCGCCGCCTCCTCCTGCGCGGCCACGCACCTGCGCGCCTGCCTGGCCGCCGCCTCGCGCTGGCAAGGCCGGGGATAAGCCTCCCGAAGCCTCCCCTATCCATTCCCCGCATCGGCTCTCTCCCTCCTCCCGGATCTCTTCCTCCTCCTTGCTGCCGCCATTGGAGCCGAGCAAAGCTCGAGCTGCCCGTGCCCCTAGCCATAGGATCCCCTCCCAGAGCACGCCATTAGCTCCGCCTCGTCGGTCTGGTCCTTCCTGCAGAAGCCGAAGCCACCCCGAGCCCTGCAACACCCGCGGCGCCATCGTCTTCCACCTCCGGCCACCGGACCTCACCCGTCGATTCGTCGCCCCGAGGCCTTCCCCGAGCCGTCTAAGCCCTGCTCTGCACTCCCCGTGAGCATGCGGTCATTTTCCCTAAGTTCTTCCCGTCAATCCCCTCCTCTAGCTCTAGTTTCACCGGAGCCCGACGAGGACCGCCGCTGCCGCTCGCCGCCGGTAGCCCTCCGATGATCAGCTCGTCCTTCCGAGGGCACCAGCAGCTTCAGGTCGACGCGTAGATTCTATAGGAGCTAAGAACCGAGCGTAGTTTCCTCTGAATCAAAGGCCCCGATGACGCCCAAGCCATGGCCGCCGCCAAGCTCGTCGCCGACGTCATCTCCGGCCAGATCAGCCCCGGCTAAGTGCAGAAATGGAGCTGCGGGAGACGTGTCGTTCCTCTGGTGCTCTCCGCGCAGCATTTGGCCCCCTGTGCGCCGTTTCCGAGCCCCTCCGTCGTGCTAGTGGTCGCCGGAGGCTCCCCGCCGGCGAGGACGACCTCGCTGCCGGTGGATCTCGGCTGGCATGAGCCATTGACTGGTGGGGCCAGCCTCTGGCAAGTTTAAAACTAATAAAAATAAATCAAATAAGTTAATCAGTCACTGACATGTGGGTCCAGCAAGGTTAATCAGTTAATTAAGTTTAATCTTAATCTAAAATTGACCAGAGAGACTGACCAGTGGGTCCCACTGGTCAGGTTTGACTTTCAACGGCCAGATGGACCTGCTGATGTCATGCTGATGCAATAAAAGTATTTCCAGTATAGAAATAATTCCAGGAAATTGCTAAAACTTGTAATAATCTGTGACTCCAGTGAAAATAATTTATATATGAAAAAGTATCAGAAAAATTGAAGGATTCTGATTATGCTATTTTCAACTATGTTTGAAAAAGTTACAGAACCCTAAATTGTGGAATAAGGAATAATTCAATTCTTATAATTAATTTTTAAATGGAATTTGGAAAATTATTCAAATTTCATTATGAATACAATGATCACCACTGTCCTAATTACAAATCAGTACCATAACATGACATTTCATGCATGTTAACATCAAGTTGATCTGAGCATCAGGTCGAGGTAATTAAAACGGTATCCGAGACTACCCCGTTTGAATCGCTATTCGAATAAGATTAAACCAACTTTAAACCTAATACATGTTGAAAATAATAACTTATCACCTTGCATTCTCATGCCATGCTCATGCATCATTTTGAGTGCATATGATTGTTATTGAATGTTGCCATTCATTTCGGTAGGCTCCGCATCCCCGGATTCCACCGAATATCCGTCTGACGGATATCGTTCCTCCTCTGAGCAACAAGGCAAGCAACCCTTTTGATCATCCCGATAAATCCCATGTTCTTGCTCCTGCACCTATTTATTGCATTAAGATCAAATGCTTCAACGGCTTTTGTCACGTTAGTTGAACCCACTTCTTTTGCATGACCTAACCTTGTCACAGTAAATAGCCGAACCTTGCAACCTAGCATACCTGGTAGTTTCTTGAGCTATGATGTGCCTTATCCTGCTATGCATGCTATGCTTAGAGTTGTGTATGGTCTATCATCTGGGAGATGAACAAAAATGTGGAATGTGTTTGGTGAGCAAAGGTTGTGTGTTGAACTTGATTTGGTAAAGGTACCGGTGAAAGGCTGTGTAGGAGTACATGGCGGGATGTTTCATTGGAACTGTCCATAGGAACTGAGTTCCGTGTATGTAATCCAAGACTAGATACTACCACATGCTGGGCCCTGAAATATGACCCCGCTCGGCCTATTAATCGCGTAGTACTCGGTCCAGGAGTTGCGAGTAGTTTCTGGTGTTTATAGTAATGCTGGAGGTCGTGCATGGTGCTGACCTGAGAGGTGAGCCGTGATGCGGTAGGCAGTGGCACGGTGTACCAAGTGGCACCCGGATGGTGGGCTTGGGAACCCTGCGCACATCGTTTGATGCCGTGGCGGAAACCTCGGCCGGACTTCCGTACGGGTTACTCTCAGATAGGCGATAAACCTGGACTAGGTACTAGTGTGGTTAACGGTCGTGGCCGACTCCCTCGCTGGGCTTCCGCTTGAAGGTTGCCGAGGTGAATGACGTGCACATCGCGATAAGTGGCGAGAGCGTGTGTGACGAACTACACCTCTGCAGGGTTATGATCTATTCGAATAGTCGCGTCCGCGGATGTGGACTACTTGGAGACATATGTTGTTCATAGATAACTTCAACGGCTACTCATAAAATTGCCAAGAAAAGCGTGAGTGTCGTGGACGGCATTTCCGTACGGCGACGGAATGATTCCACGATAGTGTATTGTTGTGGTGTTAGTGGACTCGTGTGCGAGAAATCAAGTTGTCAAAATTATTTAAAAATGTAAGTGTCTAGCCACGAGTCATATGCTGGCTTCCCGCATGAAACCCCACAATACCTTTTGATACCTTGCATGAGTAGTTAGTCATCCTAAAGTCTTGCTGAGTACCTTCGTACTCATGTTTGCTTAATAAATGTTGCAGAGGTTGCTAATGACCCTAATGGAGGGTTCTTCGTAGACATCGACGACGACGAGTAGCTGGTGTCCCAGCTACGATCTGGCCCTACGTCGGCTCTATAGTATAGTCAGGGCATGTGCCTTCTAGTTGCCCTGTCTGTACCCAGACAGTTTATAACTCTTCCGCTGGCTTGTATTTGTATGACTGCTATTATGGGTCGTGAGACCCTTAATGTGTAATATTATGTGTGCGGCTCTTCCGAGCCTCTTAAATAAAGGTTGTATGTTTATGGTTATGTTGTGATGCCATCGATGTATCTATACATATCGGTATGCCATGCGTACGTGTGTCGTACTTGATATGTATGGGGTTCGATTACCTAGTCGTGAACTTTAGTAGCACTCCTTACAAGGAAATGCCCCTTTGTGATCCAACGAGCCTTGGTAGTTCGCTACTGCTCCGGACACATTGGTTGACCGGCATGTGTCCTTCTTAGCTGCTGTGTCTGTCCCTTTGGGGAAATGTCACGCGATGTAATGGAGTCCTTGTAGCTTGCTACGACTCGTCTACATTCGCTGATGACCGACACCTGCTTTGTTGGGTCATGTATGCCTGTCCTTGTGCGGTACTGCCACTCTGGTTTATGACTAGACATGTCGATCCGGGTTCTTTGACATTGGATTGCTAGCGACACTATCGCATACGTGAGTCAAAAGACGCAAACGGTCCCGGCTAAGGTAAGGCTGCAGCCGTGGAGTTAACCGTGCGTGAGACCACAAAGGGATGCGATGTGTTACAGGCTGGATTCCTATGGCTTAGGATCGGGGTCCCGACAATTGGCCACGGGGATCGGAAAGTTCAATGGTGAGTCTAAGCCAGAGACTTGGCTGGAGAACTACCGAGTGGCTCTCTAGATAGGTGGCGGTTGCGACTACGTCGCAATGAAGCATCTGTCCCTCATGTTAGAGGGGTCGGAGAGGGCATGGCTCAATCAGCTTCCCTCTAGCAGCATCCATAGCTAGGGGGGACCTCATCAGAGTGTTTGTCAAGACCATCGAGGGAACTTACAAGCGTCCAAGTGGCTTGACAGAGTTGCAACACTGTGTCTAGAAGAGCAACGAGACTCTGAGGGAGTACATCCAGCGGTGGACCACACTACACAACATGATGGGCAATGTCATCGAGCACTAGGCCGCATGCGCTTTTAATGTAGGAACTCGATATCAGGAACTCATCCTCAAGTTTGGCTGATCGGGGGACCTATCCCTCAGTCGAGCCATGGAAGTCACCAATTGGTATGTGAATGCAAAGAAGAAGACCGCCTCCGCAGTGGCAAATGCCGAGCTAGTGCAGCTCCTCAGCTGGGCAGCACCGGGAATAAGCAGAAGTGAAAGGGAGACCCATCGGGCAAAACCGAAGTAGATGTTGTCCCGGGGTAGAGCCAAAACAAGTGCAAGAAGAAGAAAAAAGGCTGGACAGGCAAGAAGAAGTCCAAGTCCAAGAGCATCCTTTTGGACCAGCCATGTCCCATTCATGCTAGGAAGGACGATAACGGGGAGAACATCACCGTCAAGCACACGGATCGCGACTACCATCCAGAAGGAGATGGGCGGAGAGCCCTCCAGGGACAAAAAAGATGAGGGTGACCATGAGGATGCCTGTGGGTAACCAAACATTGAGGGAACCCTCATGATCTTTGTTGATGTCGAGAGCAAGAGTCGATTGAAAGTTATCAATAGGGAATTGAACATGCCAGCCCCGGCTGCCATGAAATACCTCGATTGGGCAAAGAAGCCCGTCACATTCGACCAATCAGATCACCCAGCTACCATTGCCACCCGTGGGAGGCACGCGTTGTTGGTTGATCTAGCGGTCAATGAGTTCTGACTGCGGAAAGTCTTCATGGACGGGGGCAGTTGTCGGGACCCCGATCCTAAGCAATAGGAATCCAGCCTGTAAAACATCGCGTCCCTTTGCGGTCTCACACACGGTTAACCCCACGGCTGCCACCTTACCTTAGCCGGGACCGTTTGCGCCTTTGGACTCATGTATGCAATCATGTCACTAGCATTCCAATGTCAAATAACCCAGGTCGACATAACTAGTCATAAACTCAATAGGCTCAACTGTACAAAGACAAGCATACATAACCCCGCAAAGCAGGTGTCGGGCATCAGTGAATGTAGACGAGTCGTAGCAAGCTACAAGGACTCCATTACACCGCGTGACATTTCCCCGTAGGGATAGACACATCAACTAATTAGGATACATGCCGGTCAACCAATGTGTCCGGATCATTAGCGAACTACCAAGGCTCGGTGGAAACACAAAGGGGCATTTCTCTGTATAGAGAGCTACTAAGGGCATACGACTAGGTGTCGAACCCCATACATATCACAGTACATCACACGTACACATGACATACTCCATATGCATAGATACAATAATGGCATCACAACACAACCATACAACATCATAACATTTATTTAGAAGACTCGGAAGAGTCTTGCATGATAAGTTCATACAGGTAGGGGTCACATGACCCGACACTCAAGTCATACAAACAAAGTCATACTAGCTTTGCAGAAGCATTAAAGCTGTTTGAGTACAGAAAGTTGAAAGGAAAAGGCATAAAGCTTGACTATCTATAGATCCCTTCTGAAAGGGGCCATGTCGTAGCTTGGACACGAGCTACTCGTCGTCATTGAGGTCTAGATAGAACCCACCTGTTGGCTCCTGGGTGTCTTCTGCAACATTTATTAAACAAACATGAGTACAAAGGTACTCAGCAAGACTTTAGAACAGATCTATCTACTCATACACATGTATCAATAAGGGGGTTGTGGGGTTCCATGCAGCAAGCTAGCTTTGACTGTTGGCTAGACTATACTACAATTTTAAATAGTTTTAAACAACTCTGATAAGTCGTACACGAGTCCACTACCACCACAACAATACACTATCTTGCCGTCTTGCTACGGGAATACCATACATGATACTCACACTTATCTTGGTACTTTTATGAGTAGCCCTTAAAGATATCTATGAGCAACATATGTCTCCAAGTAGTCCATATCCACAGACGTGGGTATTTGAATATATCATAACCCTTCAGGGGTGTACTTCTTCACACATGCTCTCGCCACTTATCACCATGTGCACGTCATGCACCTCAGCAACCTTCAAGCGGAAGCCCAGCGAGGGAGTCGTCCACGACCGTTAACCACGCTAATACCTAGTCCAGGTTTATCGCCTATTTGAGAGTGAACCCGCATGAAAGTCCGTCCAAGGTTTCCGCTACAGCCCCAAGTGATGTGCGCAGGGTTCCCAAGCCCACCATCCGGGTGCCACTTGGTACACCGTGCCACTGCCTACCGCGTCACAACCCACCTCTAAGGTCAGCACCATTCACGACCTCGATCATGACTATAAACACCAGAAACTACTTGCAACTCTTGGACCGAGTACTAGACGATTAATGAGTCGAGAGGGTCAATTAAGTATCCCAACATGTGGTAGTATCTAGTCTTGGAATACATAGACGAAACTCAGTTCCTAAGGATGGTTCTAATGAAACAACCCTCCATGTACTCCTACATAGCCTTTCATCGGTACCTTTACAAAATCAGGTTCCACACTTATTCTTCATCACTAGAACATATTCGTCCATTCTTGTTCATCACCCAGATGAAATTGACCTGACACAACTCTAGGCACAGCAAGCATAGCAGGATAAGACACATCATGGCTCAAGCAACTACCAGGTATGCTAGGTTGCAAGGTTTGGCTACTTACTATGACAATGACAGGTCATGCAAAGGAATAGATTCAGCTACCGAAGTAAAGCATTTGAAATATTTTGTCCTAATGCAATAGGTGAGAGCAGGAGCAGGAACATGGGATTTTATCGGGATGTTCAAAATTGGTGCTTGCCTTGTTGCTCAGTGGAAGGATTAAATCCGCCAGTCGGATATTCGAACGTATCCGGAGGGGCAGAGCCTACCGAAATAATAGCGACAATCAAAATCATTCAAATGCATCAACATGATGCATGATCAGGCATGAAATGAAAGGTAGTATTGTTTAATGTGGATAACAACACTTAGTATGATTCTGATTTGAATTCAAACTTCAAATATTATTTGAAATAAGATATTTATCAAATTCATTTAATTTATTTGACCTGATGCTGTTTCATCACTTTGTTTGTCATGCATGAAAGTAGCACCATTGTGTTCATTGAATTTTTCTAATCATTTTACATATATTATTTATCAAATTTGAGTTATATTTAATTTTCTATGATTTTCCAAAGTTTTCAACATTTCTAGAATTATTTTTAATCACAAAATTGATTTATTGCGACAGGCTGACATCACTGGGTCAATAGAGACTGGGCAGGTCAAACCTGACAAGTGGGGCCCACTGGTCAGTGTCTCAGCGACTAATCCCGCGCTGACCAGCAGCTAAGTGGGGTTTGACCCACGCTGGGGCCCACTGTTCAGTGGATCTTGGGGGGGGGCTGAGGGCACCAACAGGTAGCCCTCGCTCAGCCTCATCTACCAGGTGCATAGGGAGGGGCTGAGATTGGCCGGAGGGCACCGGCGTCGAGCCGTGGCGGCTGCCGGAGCTCGGGTCCGATGACCTTAGTGCTAGGATGCAGGAAAAAGAGAAGAAAGTGAGGGGAAACACTCAGAAGCTCAAGTCGGTGACGAGGAGAGGCTCAGACTGCTCGGAGAGGTTGCATAGCCTGTGAATTTTACGACGGATTACCGGCGACCAAAGGTTGAAGATGACGACGTTGGGGAAGATGCAGGGCTCGGGGGCTCGATTCCTTCGGCGTAGACGACATACTCGACGAGGCGGAGACGCTTAGACACTCAGGGAAAGCTGCTGTGGCCGGAGACAATGGTGAGCTCGAGCTCGAGCTCGGCTCCAATGGCGGCAGAGAGAGGAGAGGGAAGGAGATCGAATGGGAAGGGAGAGAGGGTTGGAATGGGTTGCAGGGGAGCTTATCTCCCTCGCCAGCACGACAAGGCAGCCAGGAAGGCACCCAGGTGCGTGCCCTCGCCAGAGGAAGCGGCGGCCACCTCGTGCTGCCTACTGTCGACGAGGAGGACGACAGGAGGGGTAGTGGGCTGGGTCAGGTGAGCGTCTGATAGGATTTTTCTATTTTTTTTCATTTTTGTTTTCTGTTTCACCTTTCTGACATTTTTTTTCTTTATTTTTGGCTCCAAACTATTCCTATAAATAGTGAATATAATTGTGGGTGTTATTTGAATTATTTCCAAGTCATAAAAATATTTCAAAATTTTATAATATCATGAGATATTTAAAACCACATATTTGGGTAATAACAATGGCTTTTGTGAAATAAATAAAATGTCAGAAGTATTTTGAAAATAAATTCCACCCCTGAAATATTGTTTCTAATATTTACCAAAAAGGGTGGGCTTTTATGAAGGCCATTTTGAGTTCACTGAACTTTTACTTCATTTGGATTGAGTTGAATAATGAGGTGCTAGGGTTTTCTTTCATTCCTATTTTCATTTTTAATGCATGAATTAAAACATGAGCACAATCTTGCAAAACACCAAATGGAATCTAGGGATGTGACAAGTCACCCATGCTCAAAAGAATCTCTTCTCGAGATTTGGAAGTCGTCGGGAAGAGCGCGGGATACTCAAGTCAGAAACGGTCCTCTCTTTCCCATGTTGCTTCTTTTTCAGAATGATTTGACCATTGAACTTTAAGAAACTTGAGGTTTCGACGTCGAGTGGTATGCTCAACTTGATCAAGAATATGAGCAGGGTATTCTCAGTATGAAAGGTTATCCTGGAGATCAAGCGTTTCGAGGTCCACTTCACGGATAGGATCGGAGAAGCAACGTCTAAGTTGCGAGCCGTGGAAAACATCATGAACCTTGGAAAGATGCGAAGGAAGTTCCAATTGGTAGGCCACTTCTCCTCGTTTGGCAAGAATGCGAAAAGGACCAATGTAACGAGGAGCCAATTTGCCTTTGAGACTGAAGTGATGGGTACCCTTCAAAGGTGTAACCCGAAGGTAAGCCTTCTCGTCACATTCAAAGGTCACGACCTTATGATGACGATCATATTGGCTCTTTTGACGGCATTGGGCTGTTTTCAACTTTTCACGAATAATGCAAACTTGCTCTTCTGCTTCCTTGATCATATCCGGACCAAAGAGTTGCCTCTCTCTGGTTTCTGACCAATTAAGAGGTGTTCGACATCTTCGTCCATAGAGAACTTCAAAAGGGGCTTTGCCCAAGCTTGATTGATAACTATTGTTATAAGGAAACTCGGCGAATGGAAGACACTTCTCCCAATTCAGACCGAACGATATAACACAAGCTCGAAGCATATCTTCTAGAATTTGATTGACTCTTTCTACTTGACCACTTGATTGGGGATGGAAAGCAGTGCTAAAAGTTAGGTGAGTCCCCATAGCATTATGAAAGCTTTCCCAGAAATGGGAAGTAAAAATACTTCCACGGTCTGAATTAATCTCCAATGGAACACCATGAAGAGACACTATTCGAGAGATATATAACTCTGCTAGCTGGCTAGCTATTATACTCTCACGAACTGGAAGAAAATGAGCTACTTTGGACAGACGGTCAATGACTACGAACATAGCATTATTCCCCTTCTTGGTCCTGGGAAATTCGGTGATGAAATCCATACTAACTTTATTCCATTTCCATTCAGGAATAGCTAAAGGTTGAAGGGTGCCAGCAGGCCTTTGATGTTCTACCTTAACTGGACGACAAACATCACAGTTAGCAACGAACTCAGCAATTTCTCTCTTCATCCTAATCTACCAGAACCTCTCGCGTAGGTCCTGATACATTTTGCTACTACCAGGATGAATCGTGAGAGGAGAATCATGATCCTCCTTAAGGATCAACTATCGCAGACGTTTGCTCTTAGGAACCACTAAATGGTTCTGGAGGAACACGACCCCTTGCTCATTAATTGGTAAATCCTTGGCATTTCCGCTAGTAATATTCTCCTTGATCTGGGATATACCCTTATCATATTTTTGCATAGCTATGATTTGATTCCTAAGAGTAGGTTTCGCCACCAGGTTAGAAAGGAATCTTTGAGGAACAATGTGGAGGTTTAACTTCCGAAATTCCTCATGGAGACGTGGTTGACCTTGTTGTAACATCAGATTGTTACAATAAGACTTATGACTTAGTGCACCAGCCATGACATTGGCCTTCCCCGTGGTGTAAGTTATCCCTAAATCGTAATCTGTGATCAACTCGACCCACCATCTTTGCGTGAAATTCAAATCCGGCTGGGTGAAGATATATTTCACACTTTGGTGATCAGTGAAAATTTCGCAACGATTATCAAGAAGGTAATGTCGCCAGGTTTTTAGTGCATGGACTATTGCTGCAAGCTCAAGATCATGTGTGGGGTAATTACCCTCATGTGGACGCAACTACCGGGATGCGTATGCAATCACATGACGATCTTGCATGAGAATGCAACCTAATCCTTGTCAGGAGGCATCGCAATAGATAACAAAGTCCTTAGAAAAATCTGGTGGTAGCAAGAGAGGTACGGAAGTCAGGCATCTTTTCAGTTCCTAAAAACTATTCTCACACTATGGTGTCCACTCGAAATTTTTATATTTCTTGAGGAGTTCAGTTAGAGGCTTTGCAACCTTGGAGAAGTTCTCAACAAAGCGGCGACAATTGCTCGCTAGACCAAGAAAGCTCCTAACTTGCTTAACCAATTCAGGTTGTGTCCAATCAAGGACTGCTTGAACTCTCTCGGGATTGACATCAATACCCTTACCAAAGATTACTAGCCGAGATAGGTCATTTATGGTAACCAAAATTCACATTTTGAAAACTTGGCATAAAGGCAATGGTCTCGAAGTTTCATCAATACCAGCCTTAGATGCTCGGCATATTCTTGTTCGTTCTTCGAGTAGATGAGAATATCATCAAGGTATACCACGTCGAATTTATCCAAATACTCGATGAAGATTGAATTCATCAAGCGAGAGAAGGTGGTTGGGGCATTTGTTAAACCGAAGGACGTGACGGTGTACTCGTATTGGCCATAATGAGTGACAAAAGCCATTTTTGGAATGTCCCCATTCTTGATCTTGATTTGATGGTGTCCTCACCTCAATCCATCTTGGAGAAGACTGAGGATCCAGCGTGTTGATCATACAGATCGTTGATCCCAGGGAGCAGATACTTGTTCTTTATGGTAACCAGATTAACTCGTGGATAATCTATAACCATCCAATCCTTTCCATCTTTCTTCTTGACGAAGAGGATGGGACAAGCCCAAGGAGAAGAGCTAGGTCGAATGAAACCTTTATTCAAGGCCTCATCTAATTGTTTCTTAAGTTCGGCTAGCTCTAAGGGTGCCATCTTATAGGGTCTTCTAGCTATTGGGACAGTTGCCAGAACAAGATCTATCACAAACTCTACATCCCTGTCAGGTGGAATTCCTGGTAGTTATTCTCGAAAAACATCCGGAAAGTCACGGACTACCGTAATGTCTTCAAGTTCTGGAAAAGGACTAGCATTGAGGGAATAGAGTTGGCATTTGGCAACTCGAGTTGAGACATTTACTATCTCACCCGATGGATGTGTAAGCTAAACATTCCTAGAATGGGTATCAATCTTGGCATAATGAGCTGACATCCAGTCCATACCCAAGATGATATTGATATCTAAGGATTTAAGGGCTATCAAAGATGCTAGGAAAACTAGCCTGTCTACTAGAATTTCATTGTCATAACTTATCCTAGAATTCTGCCATTTACTACCAGGAGTTTGGACCACTAATGGAATTGGCATATCACAAAAGGACATGTTATGGAACTGCGCATAACTTTCGGAAATGAAGGAATGAGATGACCCACTATCGAAAAGAACAGACGATGGGTGACGATTGACAAGGAGAGTACCCAAAATAACGTCGGGATCCTCTTCAGCTTCTTCTGCTGAAACATAATTCACGCGGCCACGCGCAGGAGTTGGCTTCACATAATATGCTATGCCCGACTTGCCTTGCCCAACACACTTCCGAGGTTGCTTGGCAGCGATATTCTGGGGACACTCACGCGAATAGTGTCCTGGTTCTCCACACATGTAACAGACCACTTGATTGGCACCTGGTGCAACATTGGTAGCTGGACCACCATAGGTTTTTGCTCCGGGGTTGGTCTGGTTTTCCTGAGGCGCCACATAGGATGGCCTCGGGGTATATCTTGGCGGCAGAGAACTATTCGGGACACACACCCGTCGCTTCGGAAAAACTGAACCGAATGAGGAGTCAGAAACGCGAGAGTGCTTCTTCGTAGCTTCATAGTCGGTATGACCAGTCTTGGCACTGATCGCCTTGTTGACAAGAGCTTGGAAACTTGTACATTCATGAAGGCGTAGGTCACGACGAAGTTCGGGGCTCAGACCCTTGCGGAATCTTGCTTGCTTCTTGGCGTCCGTTGACACCTCTTCAGTTGCATAACGAGCGAGATTTCTAAACTCGCGGCTATAAGCATCCACGGTCAACTTTCCCTGAGTGAAGGCACAAAATTCCTCTCTCTTACAGTCCATCAGACCCTGTGGAATGTGATGCAGACGGAAAGCTACTATGAAACCAGCCCAGGTGGCTGCTGGTCCGGCAGGACGCATAGCTTCATAATTCTCTCACCACAGATTGGCGGGGCCTTCCAGAAAGTAAGCAGCGAAGATCACCTTGTCAGCCTCAGCAACGTTGGCAGAGCATATCTTGCATGATATACTACACAACCAGTCATCTGCGTCGACAGGATCGACGGAGTGATGGAACTTCGGGGGATTTAGCTTCAGAAAGTCATTGAGGGACACTGCGTCATTTCGCGGCTGACAAGCCGTATTTTGTTCAATACGCTCTAGTAGACTGTTGGTCTCTCTCTTGTTCCTTTCTGCCTCCAGCATAAGCTCCGCCAGAGAAGGCGGGTGAGGCAGGTCCTCCTGTGCTGCCTGACTACCCTCTCCCTAGGGGCAGGGGTTGTGCGTGGTGAACACCATCCTGGCAAACAAACTCACAGCTTAGACTAGATCAACATCAATACTAGCTATGGATTAAGAATGCACTGAACAACATGGAATGCAGAAATGAACATCCGAACAACATGGTAACAAGCAAAGTGCTATATATACACCATGGTTCATACACACCATAACATAGTTCAGTACGACCTCAAACTGAACAGTAAACTACTGAAAAGATGATACTACTCATCAGAGGCTTTCCAAGCTTCCTATAAATTATTTATCTATGCCTCTGGAACTCATCTCACAACATAGTCATATTCCACAAGACACACAGGACTATGGAAAAATAACTACTACAATACTACTATTCCACTCACGGGCTCAAGCACCCGTTGAACATTTCATACAGGTTCCCTCCATGACATGGGAGCTGAACCTGCGGATCAGGGAACACTCTAGCCTGGGAACCCTGGGAACCATAAGGACACAGATGTGGCCTCGGTACCCTGACTGGTGGCAATAGAGGTCCCCGAAGAGGGGTGGCACCTCCGATAGCAGGCCAGTCAACATGAGCTGAAAGATGAATCCTAACTGGGTTCAACATCACCATATCTCCATAGCCTGTCTGAACTACAGGTGCCAGCTGTGTCAAAGTTGTCCACATACGGGCACGAGTAGCATAAAGCTCCATATGAAGGGCACGAGCATCTCAGTCTCTATTCTCTAATATCTGAGTGGTAATCTGCAGCAGCGGATCCTCCAAATAAGAATCAAAGTAGACTCCACTGAGATATGCTTCTTCTACTGGCTGAGAAGCTGGAACATAACATAACTCTGTATTCTGCAGTAGTGCATGTATGGCTCTCATGATGGTCAACATTGAATAGGCGGCATCTTGTACCGCCATGTCAACGGTAACCCCCAGTCCATAAGACTAGTGGATCGGCTCCTCGGATCCATGTTAATTTGGGAATAACCTAACAGTGCATAGGTACTGACTCTTGTTGAAATCCCGGTACTGCTCCTCCACTGTATACTCTGGGTACCAGCGGTAACCTGCTACTGACATCATCATGACCAGCATGGTCGTGTGACCCGGTACATCAATGCACCCAGTCAGAGGGAGCACCTGACGAAAAGGACGGGCACACATCTGAAATAGAGAATAATGCAAACGACATTAGAGCTATGGAAATAAAATTGGGTAGCATAACGGCTGTAAATGCTCAAAGCAACCCACAAAAGATTGGATAACATAACCACTCAACTATCAAGTTCAAATTCTATGGTCATCAAATATATATATTTTTTTCGTTGGAACAAAAGAAAATTCGGATTGACTCTCAAACCGCTTTCCTACAATCTAACAATTAGTAACACGCGATCGTGAGAGATAGATAAGAAACCTAGTTCTTTATCCCCGTAGAAAAGATGAGGATGACCATAACAGAATGACTTGAGAAGATAAGCAAGAGCCTTACGTTCCCTTCCACAAACAATTCCCTTACATATAAACTAAAGCATTTCTAGACTCGACTTCGACCAGTTTGGCTTGGTAATTTTACAGTCAGTCAGGCTCTGATACCAACACTGTCAGGACCCCGATCCTAAGCCATAGGAATCCAGCGTGTAAAACATCGCATCCCTTTGCGGTCTCACGCACGGTTAACCCCATGGCTGCCACCTTACCTTAGCCGGGACCATTTGCGCCTTTTGACTCACATATGCAATAGCGTCGCTAGCATTCCAATGTGAAAGAACCCGGGTCGACATAACTAGTCATAAACTAAAGTGGCTCAACTGTACAGAGACAGGCATATATAACCCAGCAAAGCAGGTGTCGCTCATCAGCGAGTGTAGACGAGTCGTAGCAAGCTACAAGGACTCCATTACACCGCGTGACATTTCCCCGTAGGGCCAGACACAACAACTACGAAGGATACATGCCGGTCAACCAATGTGTCCGGAGCAGTAGCGAACTACCAAGGCTCTGTGGAAACACAACGGGGCATTTCTCTGTATAGAGAGCTACTAAGGGCATACGACTAGGTGTCGAACCCTATACATATCATAGTACATCACACGTACGCATGACATGCAAGATATGCATAGATACAACAATGGCATCACAACACAACCATACAACATCATAACATTTATTTAGAAGACTCGAAAGAGTCATGCATAAAAAGTTCATATAGGTAGGGGTCACATGACCCGACACTCAAGTCATACAAACAAAGTCATACAAGCCAAGTGGAAGCCTTAAAGCTGTCTGAGTACAGACAGTTGAAAGGAAAAGGCATAAAGCCTGACTATCTATAGATCCCTTCTGAAAGGGGCCAGGTCGTAGCTAGGACACCAGCTACTCGTCATCATCGAGGTATAGATAGAACCCACCTGTTGGCTCATGGGTGTCTTCTGCAACATTTAATAAACAAACATGAGTACAAAGGTACTCATCAAGACTTTTGAACATATCTATCTACTCATACACATGTATCAATGAGGGGGTTGTGGGGTTCCATGCAGCAAGCCAGGTTTGACTCTTGGCTAGACTATACTACAATTTTAAATAGTTTTTAAACAACTTTGATAAGTCGTACACGAGTCCACTACCACCACAACAATACACTATCATGGATTCCTCCCCGTCTTCCTACGGGAATGCCATACACGATACTCACACTTATCTTTATACTTTTATGAATAGTCATTAAAGTTATCTATGAACAACATATGTCTCCGATGTCGGGACCCCGATCCTAAGCCATAGGAATCTAGCCTGTAACACATCCCATCCCTTTGTGGTCTCACGCACGGTTAACTCCACGGCTGCAGCCTTACCTTAGCCGGGACCGTTTGCGTCTTTTGACTCACGTATGCGATAGTGTCGCTAGCATTCCAATGTCAAAGAACCCGGATCGACATGTCTAGTCATAAACCAAAGTGGCAGTTCCGCACAAGGACAGGCATACATGACCCAACAAAGCAGGTGTCGGTCATCAACGAACGTAAACGAGTCGTAGCAAGCTACAAGGACTCCATTACGTCGCGTGACATTTCCCCAAAGGGGACAGACACAACAGCTAAGAAGGACACATGCGGGTCAACCAATGTGTCCGGAGCAGTAGCGAACTACCAAGGCTCGTTGGATCACAAAGGGGCATTTCCTTGTAAGGAGTGCTACTAAAGTTCACGACTAGGTATTCGAACCCCATACATATCAAGTAAGACACACGTACGCATGGCATACCGATATGTATAGATACATCGATGGCATCACAACATAACCATAAACATACAAGCTTTATTTAAGAGGCTCGGAAGAGCCACACACATATTATTACACATTAAGGGTCTCACGACCCATAATATCAGTCACACAATACAAGCCAGCGGAAGAGTTATAAACTGTCTGGTTACAGACAGGGCAACTAGCAGGCATATGGCCTGACTGTACTACAGAGCCGACGTAGGGCCGGATCGTAGCTGGGACACCAGCTACTCGTCGTCGTCGATGTCTACGAAGAACCCTCCATTAGGGTCATTAGCAACCTCTGCAACATTTATTAAACAAACATGAGTACGAAGGTACTCAGCAAGACTTTAGGAGAACTAACTACTCATGCAAGGTTTCAAAAGGTATTGTGGGGTTTCATGCGGGAAGCCAGCATTTGACTCGTGGCTAGACAACTTGCTTTTGAAATTAGTTTTGACAACTTGATTTCTCGCACACGAGTCCACTAACACCACAACAATACACTATCGTGGAATCATTCCGTCTCCCTACGGAAATGCCGTCCACGACACTCACGCTTATCTTGAAAATTTTATGAGTAGCCATTGAAGTTATCTATGAACAACATATGTCTCCAAGTAGTCCATATCCGCGGACGCGGCTATTCGAATAGATCATAACCCTACAGGGGTGTACTTCGTCACACACGCTCCCGCCACTTATCTCCATGTGCACGTCATGCACCTCGGCAACCTTCAAGCGGAAGCCCAGCGAGGGAGTCGGCCACGACCGTTAACCACACTAGTACCTAGTCCAGGTTTATCGCCTATCTGAGAGTAACCCGTACGGAAGTCCGGCCGAGGTTTCCGCCACGGCCTCAAACGATGTGCGCAGGGTTCCCAAGCCCACCATCCGGGTGCCACTTGGTACACCGTGCCACTGCCTACCGCATCACGGTCCACCTCTCAGGTCAGCACCATGCACGGCCTCCAGCTACTTGCAACTCCTGGACCGAGTACTAAGCGATTAATAGGCCGAGCGGGGTCATATTTCAGGGCCCAGCATGTGGTAGTATCTAGTCTTGGATTACATACACGGAACTCAGTTCCTAAGGACGGTTCCAATGAAACAACCCGCCATGTACTCCTACACAGCCTTTCACCGGTACCTTTACCAAATCAAGTTCAACACACGACCTTTGCTCACCGAACACATTCCACATTTCTGTTCATCTCCCAGATGACAGACCATACACAACTCTAAGCATAGCATGCATAGCAGGATAAGGCACATCATAGCTCAAGCAACTACCAGGTATGCTAGGTTGCAAGGTTCGGCTATTTACTGTGACAAGGTTAAGTCATGCAAAGGAAGTGGGTCCAACTATCGTGGCAAAAGCAGTTGAAGCATTTGATCCTAATGCAATAAATAGGTGCAGGAGCAAGAACATAGGTGTTATCGGGATGATCAAAAGGGTTGCTTGCCTTGTTGCTCAGAGGAGGAACGATATCCGTCAGACGGATATTCGGTGGAATCCGGGGGTGCGGAGCCTAACGAAATGAACGGCAACATTCAATAACAATCATATGCAATCAAAATGATGCATGAGCATGGCATAAGAATGGAAAGTGAAAAGTTATTATAATCAAGATGTTTTATGTTTAGAGTTGATTTGAATCACATTCGAATAGCAATTCAAACGGGCATTCTCGGATACCGGTTTAATTGATTCGACCTGATGCTCAGATCTACCTAATGTTAACATGCATGAAATGTCATGTTATGGTACTGATTTATATTTAGGGCAGTGTGTGATCATTGTATTTATAATGAAATTTGGATATTTTTGCAAATTCCATTTATAAAGTGATTAAAGAATTGAATTATTCCTTATTTCACAATTTAGGGTCCTGTAACTTTTTCAAACATAGTTGAAAATAGCATAATCAGAATCCTTGAATTTTTCTGATACTTTTTCATATATAATTTATTTCCATTGGAGTTACAGATTAATTTCTATGATTTTTGCAATTTTTAGCAATTTCCTGAATTATTTTTATACTGGAAATTCTATTTATTGCATCAGGCTGACGTCAGCAGGTCAGCCGACCTGTGCAGGTCAAACCTGACATGGGGGCCCCACTTGTGAGCCTCTCTGGGACTAATCCCGCGCTGACCAGCCCCTAATTGGGGTTTGACCAGGCGTGGGGCCCTCTGTCAGCGACTGAGGGGAGGGCGATTACGCCCTAATGGTCGGCCACGTCGACGGCCACCGGAGGGTGGTCGCCAGCGACCAAACCCGCGGCGGAGGGCTCACCGGAGGCGACCTAGACGGCGCTGCACAGCACGAAAACGCACGCGGTTGGCAGCAACAGCAAGCTCGCGAAGTGGCCGATCTGGCAGGACCAACTGGGGAGGCTAGGGTCGCTGGAAGAGGCATCGGCGACGAGCCGGAGCGGCAGCCGAAGCTCGGGCGTCGTCGGGGGCTTTGAATCAGAGGAATCCACGCTTAGTTCTTAGCTGCTACGGCATCTACGCGTCGTCCTGGAGCTGCTGGTGCTCTCGGGAGGACGAGCTGGACATCGGAGGGCTACCGGCGACGAGCGGCAGCGGCGGTGCTCGTCGGGCTCCGGTGAAACTAGGGCTAGAGGAGGGGATCGACGGGGAAAACTTAGGGAAAACCACCGCATGCTCACAGGGAGTGCAGAGAAGAGCTCAGACGGCTCGGGGAAGGCCTGGGGGCGACGAATCGACGGGAGAGGTCCGGCGGCCGGAGGAGGAAGACGACGGCGTTGCAGGGCGCAAGGAAGCTTCGGCTTCTGCAGAGACGACCAGGGCGACGAGGCGGAGCTAATGGCGTGCTCGGGGAGGGGATCCTATGGCCAGGGGCACGGCCAGCTCGAGCTCGAGCTCGGCTCTAATGGCGGCAGCAGGGAGAAGGAGGGGATCCGGGAGGAGGGGAAGAACCGAGGCGGGGAATGGATAGGGGAAGCTCTGGGGAGCTTATCCCCGCCGTCGCCAGCGCGAACCGGCGGCCAGGCAGGCACGCAGGTGCGTGGCCGCGCCGGAGGAGGCGGCGGCCACCTCCTGCTGCCTACTGGCGCGAGGGAGGGGAAGAGCGGCGAGATGGGCCGGGCCTGGCTTGGGCGACAGGTAAGACTTTTTTTCCATTTTATCTTTTTTTTTCTGTTTTGCTATTTATTGCTTTGCTAATTATTTCAGCTCCAAAACAAAAAGTAAAAACTATTTTTTACCTCCTGAAATATTTGTTATAATATCCCCACTCATTTCCAAGACTTTCAACATTTTTGGAAAATTATAGTTTCTGATTTCAAAAAATTTAAATTTGAAACCAGTGGCTTTTGCAAATATTTAAAATGCTTAAAGTGTCAAGAAATAGTTTTCTCCAATGCTCATTTACTTTCATGATTTATCAGAAAGTTTGAACATTTCTTGAGGCCATTTTGGGTTCATTGATTTGAACTAGTTTGAGATTTCCTTTAATTGAAATGGTGGCTAGGGTTTTGAGTTTTTCCTTTGCCACTTTGTTGTTTTTGTTGAAACTTCATAGATGCAAATGCAAAGAAGACATGAGCACAATGCTATCTTGCTTAAGGGTTAGGGATGTGACGTCCGAGTAGTCCATATCCGCGAACGCGGCTATTCGAATAGATCATAACCCTGCAGGGGTGTACTTCTTGACACACGCTCTCGCCACTTATCTCCATGTGCACGTCATGCACCTCGGCAACCTTCAAGCGGAATCCCAGCGAGGGAGTTGGCCACGACCATGAACCACGCTAATACCTAGTCCAGGTTTATCGCCTATTGGAGAGTGAACCCACATGGAAGTCCGGTCGAGGTTTCCGCTATGGCCCCAAACGATGTGTGCAGGGTTGCCAAGCCCACCATCCGGGTGCCACTTGGTACACCGTGCCACTGCCTACCGCGTCGCAACCCACCTCTAAGGTCAGCACAATGCACGGCCTCCACCATGACTATAAACACCAGAAACTACTTGCAACTCCTGGACCGAGTACTAGACGATTAATGAGTCGAGAGGGTCAATTAAGTATCCCAACGTGTGGTAGTATCTAGTCTTGGAATACATACACGGAACTCAGTTCCTAAGGACGGTTTCAATGAAACAACCTGCCATGTACTCCTACATAGCCTTTCATCGGTACCTTTACCAAATATGTTCCACATTTATTCTTTGTCACTAGAACACATTTGTCCATTCCTGTTCATCACCCAGATGAAACAAACCTGACCCAACTCTAGGCATAGCAAGCATAGCAGGATAAGACACATCATGGCGCAAGCAACTACCAGGTATGCTAGCTTGCAAGCTTGGCTATTTAGTGTGTCAATGATAGGTCATGCAAAGGAATAGGTAAAGCTACCAAAGTAAAGCATTTGAAATATTTTGTCCTAATGCAATAAGTGAGAGCAGGAGCAGGAACATGGGATTTTATGGGGATGATCAAAATTGGTGTTTGCCTTGTTGCTTAGTGGAAGGATTAAATCCGTCAGTCTGATATTCTGACGTATCCGGAGGGGCAGAGCCTACCAAAATAATTAAAATCATTCAAATGCAATAATAAGATGCATGATCAGGCATGAAATGAAAGGTAGTATGGTTGAATGTGGATAACATCACCTTAGTACGATTCTGATTCTAATTCAAAATTCAAATATTATTTGAGATAGGATATTTATCAAATTCATTTAATTGATTTGACCTGATTTTGTTTCATAACTTTGTTTGTCATGCATGAAAGTAGCACCATTGTGTTCACTGAATTTTTCTAATCATTTTACATATATTATTTATCAAATTTGGAGTTATATTTAATTTTCAATGATCTTCCAAAGTTTTTAGCATTTCTAGAATTATTTTTACTCACAGAATTGATTTATTGCGCTAGCCTGACGTCACTGGGTCAACAGAGGCTGAACAGGTCAAACCTGACCAGTGGGGCCCACTGGTCAGTGTCTCAAGGACTAATCCCATGTTGACCAGCGGCTAAGTGGGGTTTGACCCACCCTCGGGCCCACTAGTCAGTGGCTCTTGGGGGTGGATTAAGCTCTAATGAGTTGTTCACGTCGGCCCCCACCGGAGGGTGGTCTCCGGCGACCTTAGCCGCGGTGGAGGGCAATTCATGAGCTGAGGGCACCAGCAGGTAGCCCTCGCTTGGCCTCAGCTACCAGGTGCATAGGGAGGGGCTGAGGGTGGCCGGAGGGCACCGACGACGAGCTGTGGCGGTTGCCGGAGCTCAGGTCCGATAAACTTGGTGCTAGGGTACAGGAAAAAGACAGGAAAGTGAGGGGAAACACTCAGAAGCTCACGACGGTGATGAGGAGAGGCTCAAACTGCTCGGGGAGGTAGTGTAGCCGGTGAATCTACGAAGGCTGGCTGGCGGCCGAAGGTTGAAGATGACCATGTTGGGGAAGATGGAGGTCTCGGGGGCTCGATTCATTCGGCGTAGACGACGAACTCGACGATGCGGAGACGTTGAGACACTCGGGGAAAGCTGTTGTGGCCGAAGACGACGACGAGCTCGAGCTTGAGCTCGGCTCCAATGGCGGCAGAGAGAGGAGAGGAAGGCGATCGAATGGGAAGGGGGAGAGGGTTGGAACGGGTTGCGGGGGAGCTTATCTCCCTCGCCAGCACGACAGGGTGGCCAGGCAGACACCCAGGTGCATGCCCTCGCCGTAGGAAGCGGCGGCCACCTCCTGCTGCCTACTGTCGACGAGGAAGACGACAGTAGGGGTAGTCGGTTGGGCCAGGTGAGCGTATGGATCGGATTTTTCTATTTTTTCATTTCTGTTTTTTCTTTAACCTTTCTGATATTTGTTTGCTTTATTTTTGGCACCAAATTATTCCTATAAATAGTGAATATAATTGTGGGTGTTATTTTAATTATTTCCAAGTCCATAAAAATATTTCAAAATTTTATAATATCCTCAGATATTTAAAACCACATATTTGGGTCATAACAGTGGCTTTTGTGAAATAAATAAAATGCCATAAGTATTTTGAAAATAAATTCCACCCCTGAAATATTGTTTCCAATATTTATCAAAAAGGGTGGGCTTTTATGAAGGCCATTTTGAGTTCATTGAACTTTTACTTCATTTGGATTGAGTTGAATAATGAGGTGCTAGTGTTTTCTTTCATTCCTATTTTTATTTTTAATGCATGAATTAAAACATGAGCACAATCTTGCAAAACACCAAATGGAATCTAGGGATGTGATAGCAGTAGCCTTAACATCATATCCGTCGACACTCTCAAAGTTATGGACATTCCGTTGTCTAGGCTAAGAAAGAGTAGCATGGAGTTTCATAGGGTCATGCTCGAAAAGAAGGCCGAATCACTCGGCTAGATCACCTTGAATGTCGTATTTGACAGCGAGAAGAATTACCAAAAGGAGAGGTTGACCTTTGAAGTGGTTGACTTTCATAGCGCCTATCACGCCATCCTAGGTAGGCCCGCCTACGCACATTTCATGGCCCGTCCTTGTTACGTGCGTCTTAAGCTTAAGATGCCAGGGCCGAAAGGTGTGATCACGATGACTAGAAATCGGAAGGTCGCCGAGGAGTGCCTTCAACAAGGCTCTAGGATTGCCCACGAACAGGTCATTACAGCCGATTCGATGGGTACAAGAAGGCGGGAGACACCACAGATCTGCTCAAGGCGAAATGGACGGCTACTAAGTCCACCTTTCAGTCGGCCAGTGAGACTAAGCAGGTCCAGGTCCACCCCATCTATCCGAGTGCTTCTGCGACAAACATCTCTACTTCACTCAGAGAGAAATAGGAAGCCGAGCTCATCCAGTTCATCCGTGAGAACTGGAATATCTTCGCATGGAAGCCTCCTGACATGCTGGGGGTTCCCACGGAACTGGCTCAGCACCCCCTCCGAGTGGACTCAAAGGTCAAGCCCGTCAAGGAACACCTGCGCCGCTCCTTGATACGTCTCCAACGTATCTATAATTTTTTATTGTTCCATGCTATTATATTATCTATTTTGGATGTTTATATGCCTTAATATGCCATTTTATATTATTTTTGGGACTAACCTATTAACCTAGAGCCTAGTGTGAGTTTCTATTTTTTCCATGTTTTTGAGTATTGCAGATAAGAAATATTAAACGGAGTACAAACATAATAAAATCTCTGGAATGATTTTTCTTGGACCAGAAGAAACGTCCTAGACTTGGAGAAGGGGGCAGGAGACCTACCGGGAGACAACAAGCCTGCAGGGTGCGTCCTAGGGGGGTTCCCTTAGCTTGTGGGCCCCCTGCAGGCCTCCTAACCCTAATCTCCATCCTATAAATTCCCAAATATTCCCCCAATACCAGAACGATACCAAAAAATAATTTTCCGCCGCCGGGAATCTCATTTCCCGTGAGATCCAATTTGGGAGCCTTTTCCTGTAATCTGCCGGAGGGGGAATCGATCATGGAGAGCATCTACATCAACTCCATTGCCGCTCCAATGATGCGTGAGTAGTTCACCACAGACCTACGGATCCATAGCTAGTAGCTAGATGGCTTCTTCTCTCTCTTTGTTCTTCAATACCATATTCTTCATGATCTTCATGCAGATCTATCTGATGTAATACTCTTTTGCGATGTTTTTTCGAGATCCGAGGAATTGTGGGTTTATGTTCAGATTATCTATGAATATTATTTGAATCTTCGCTGAATTCTTATATGCATGATTCCATATCTTAGAAAGTCTCTTCGAGTTATTGGGTTGGTTTGGCCAACTAGATTGGTAATTCTTGCAATGGGAGAAGTACTTAGTTTTGGGTTCAATCTTGCAGTGTCCTCACCCAGTGACAAAGTAGGGGTAGCGAGGCACGTATTGCATTATTGCCATCAAACATAAAAATATGGGGTTTTCATCATATTGCTTGATTTTATCCCTCTACATCATTAATCTTACCTAATGCGTTACTCTGTTCTTCATGAAATTTATACTCTAGATGCAGGCATGAGTCGACCGATGTGTGGAGTTATAGTAGTAGATGCAGAATCATTTCAGTCTAGTTGACACCGATGTGATGCCTATATTTATAATCATTGCCTTGGATATCTTCATAATTATTCCGTCTTCTATCAATTGCTCGACAATAATTTGTTCACCCACCGTATTATTTTCCTTCATGACAGAAGCCTCTAGTGAAACCTATGGCCCCCGGGTCTATTTTCTATATTGTACTTTAAGATCTATAAACTAAAAATACCAAAAATATATTGCTACCATTTATTTATTTTTGTTTTACTTTTCGTTCTAGCAATCTTTTATATCTATCTCTATCAGATCTCATCCTTGTAACTTACCGTGAAGGGATTGACAACCCTTTTTAGCGTTGGGTGCAAGTGTTTGATTGTGTAGGTGCTAAGATTCGGGCCTTGCTTGTTCCTCCTACTGGATTGATACCTTGGTTCGCAACAAACTGAGGGAAATACTTATATACTTTGCTACATCACCCTTTCCTCTTCAAGGGAAAACCAATGCAAGCTCAAGAAGTATCACTCCTCCGTGGAGAAGCGTAGGGCGATTAGCGAGGAGATCGCTCAGCTCCTAGCCACCGAGTTCATCTGTGAGGTTTACCACTCCGAGTGGTTGGCGAACGTGGTCATGGTGCCAAAGAAGAACAATTCACTCCAAATGTGTATTGACTTCAAGCATCTAAATCGGGCCTACCTGAAGGCCACTTCCCTCTACCCTGCATAGAAAATTCTTAGATTCGAATGCCGGATGTGAATTCCTATCATACCTGGATGTGTACCCCGGGTACCACCAGATCCGAATGTATGGACCTGATGAAATAAAAATGGCTTTCATCCCCCCGTTCGGGTGTTTTTGCTACATCACGATGCCATTCAGTCTCAAGAATGTTGGGGCCACTTTCCAGCACATGATCCAAAAGTGCTTACAAGAACAGACCACTCGGAATGTCGAAGCGTACATGGACGACATCGTGGTGAAGTCCAGGAAAGGTTTCGACCTTCTGTCCAACCTTGCCGAAACTTTCATGAACCTACGAATCTTCGGGATTAAGCTCAATCTAGCCAAATGCACCTTCGGTGTTCCGGCTAGAAAGCTACTCAGTTTCCTTGATTCTGAACGGGGTATCAATGCCAATCCCGACAAGATCAGTGCCATTGTTCAGATCAGACGACCGGAGTGCATCCATGATGTGCAAATACTTACGGGATGCCTCGTAGCCCTGAGCCGTTTCATCCCAATGCTCGGTGAGAAGGCTCTTCCTCTTTACCGATTGATGAAGATATCCAACAGATTCGAGTGGAACAACAAGGCGCAGGTCGCATTCGACCAACTCAAAGCTCTGCTTTCCACTAGCCGGTGTTTGCTACTCCGAGCAGCCGGGATCCCTTGCTCCTGTACATTGCTACCACTAGCCAAGTAGTTACCGTACTCACTGTAGAGCGCGAGGAAGCGGACATATCATACAAGGTACAAAGGCCCATTTAGTACAACTCCAAGGTACCGACCCCCTCAAAGAAAAGATATCCAGACTACAAGAAGCTGGTTTATGGGATCTAGCTGACAGTAAAGAAGGTAGTCCACTATTTCCAAGATCACTCGGTCACTGTTATCAGTGATGCCCCTGGCGGCAATTCTATACAATCGGGATGCTACTGGCCGAGTGGCCAAATGGGCGATTGAGCTCCTACTGCTGGAGATCAAATTTGAAGCCAAGAAGGCAATCAAGTCCCAGGCCTTCGAGGACTTTCTTACCGAATGCATAGAGCAAGAGCGTCTAGCTCCTGGTATCCCCGAGCATTGGATTATGTTCTTCGATGTATCCAAAATGATCCATGGCTCGGGGGCTGGAGTGGTTCTCGTTTGCCCCAGTGGAGACCGACTGAGCTACATGCTCCAAATCCATTTTGATTCATCGAACAACGAGGCCGAGTACGAGGCCCTCCTGTACTGGCTCCGCATGGCTATGTCACTCGGCATTCGCCGTTTGATGGTCTATGGCGACTCGGATCTCGTTGTTAGTCAAGTAATGAAAGTATGGGACCTTTGAAGCCCAGCAATGACAGTCTACTCCAACATAGTCAAGAAACTGGAGAAAACTTCGAAGGGTCCACCTAATCTAGTGACCAATGATTTGACAAAGATCGGGTCTACCCGGAAAGTCATTCCAAAGGGCGTGTTCCTCGAGCATTTATGCACCACTCGGTCAAGGAAGATCCCTTCACAAAAGAGGCCCCACAATAAATTGGTCCATCTAATCCGACTGAGATCAATGTCTCGGTCGTGGTCGACCTCGTCCACAAGATGTTGGTCATCATGCCTGAATGGTCACAACCTTATCTAGGTTACTTGCTCCGGCAAGAGTTCCCCGAAAACGAAGAAGAAGCCTGCCAAATCATTCAGTAGTCTAAAGCTTTCGAAGTCTTCTGAGACAAGCTGTACAAGAAGAGTGTCACACGACTCACTCAAAAGTTCATTTCCCCAAAGGAAGGACTACAAATCTTGCACGAGATCCACTCAGGAACCTATGGGCATCACGCGCCCTCGTGGACCCAGGTGGCCAAGGCCTTCCGAGCAGGGTTTTGTTGGACCTGAGCTAATGAGGCAACAAAAGACTTGGTTGACATGTGCGTTGGATGCCAGTTCTACAAGAATCAGTTGCACAAGCCTGCAATCGCGATGAAAATGATTCCACTCGCTTGGCCATTCGTTGTGTGGAGCCTCAAAATGGTCGGCCCTTTGCTCACCGAAATGAGTGGATTCACCCACCTGCTATTTGAAGTGGATAAGTTCACCAAGCGGGTCGAAGTTAAACCCAACAAAAGCTTGGACGCGGTGACTACCATGAGCTTTATTCGGCAGATCATCTTAAGTTCTGCGAGTTCTGTCTCTCCCAAGGCACTCGGGTTAATTAGCCTCCATGGCGCAGCCGCAGTCGAATGGGCATGCAAAAGGGGCAAATGGTGTCATACTTCAGGGATTGAAGCCTCGGCTGATGAGAGATATCAAATATGCCACAGACGAATGGGTGGAAGAATTACCATCCGTCCTATGGGGTATGCGAACGACTCTGAATCGGTCAACCAAGTATACTCCATCATGGTGTATGGGCCAGAAGCCGTTCTACCGAGTGACTTACGTCACATCTCCCCTTGAGTGGAGCAGTACAACGAAGCTGAAGCCGAAGTAGCACGCCAAGACAGTTTGGATCTCCTGGAGGAAGAGAGAGAGCTGACCCTTATTTGTTCCACATCGTACTAGCAAGACCTACGATGCTACCAAGACAAGCAAGTCACGGGATGAGCGTTTGAAGAAGGGGACTTGGTCCTCCGACCGGACCAACAGAAACCCTACAAGATGGCGACTCCGTGGGAAGGGCCAGACGCCATCTCCAAAGTTCTGCACAACGGAGCTTATCGGTTGTACAACCTCTATAACAAAGTGGAAGAGCCCAGGACCTAGAGCGCAGACCTGTAATGAACCCGAATGATTAGAAGAAAAAAGTACTTACTTTCTTCAACTATTCACAAATACTTCACTCCGGTGAAACACGCCCGTACTGGGTGTATTAGTGAACCCTTTTTCGCTTAAGGTAAAACCTGCCCCGAGTGCGGACAGCCTCCACACTCAGGGGCTTAGCTGCGAACCAGCTTTCGCCTAAGTTAAAACGGTTCCGAATGAAGGCTTTATCGTCATTCAGACACCACGATGGATAGGACCATTAGCAAGTTTCCAAGAACTATCGTTTCATCTTCGTAGGGGACCTGTTTCGCCTAATATAAATTCTTCCCCGAGTGGGGACAACCTCCACACTCGAGGGCTTAGCTGCGAACCACCTTTCGCCTAAGTTAAAGTCGTTCCGAATGCAGGCAAGACCTTCATTTGGACGCCAAGATTAAAAGAACAACAATTTCTTGGTAGCGAACCTGTTTTGCGTAGGGTAAATCCTTCCCCGAGTGGGCACAACCTCCACACTCAGGGGCTTAGCTGCAAACCAGCTTTCGCCTAAGTTAAAGTGGTTCGGAATGTAGGCAAGACCTTCATCCAGACGCCAAGATGAATGGAACAACCATTTCTTGGTAGTGAACATGTTTCGCCTAAGGTAAACCCTTCCCCAAGCAGGGAGAACCTCCACAATCGGGGGCTTAGCTGTGAACCAACTTTAGCCTAAGTTAAAGCGGTTTCGAATGAAGACAAGATCTTCATTCGGACGCCAAGATGAACGGAACAATCATCCCTTAGCAGCGAATCCTCTTTCGCCTTGGGTAAAACTTCCCTCGAGTGAGGAAAATGTCCACAATCGGTAGCTTAGCTGGGAACCAGCTTTTGCCTAAGTAAAAAAACAATCTCGAGTGAGGATAACTTCCACACTCACGAGCTTAGCTGCAAGCCATCTTTCTCCTAAGTCAAAAACGATCCCGGGTGAGGATAACTGCCATACTCGTGGGCTTAGCTGCGAACCAAATTTTGCCTCTGTAAAAAATGATCCCGACTGAGGATAACTTCCACACTCGTGGTTTAGCTGCGAACCAGCGTTCGCCTAAGTCAAAAACGATCCCGAGTGAGGACAACTTCCACACTCGGGGCTTAGCTGCGAACCAACTTTTGACCGAGTAAAAGTGATCCCAAATAAAGATAACCAAGCAAATAAGATCCAAACTCGAATATGAATAAATTGAATCAAGTTCAGCAAAAGGTGTGCATAAGAGAGGGCTCAAGGCCCACTCGAAGTTTAGGGTTACATAAAACCACTCGACATCCAAAGGTGAACTGAAACTTAAATGTCTTTCCGCCGAGCATCACTCGGAGGCCAAAGATCCCACTTTTTCCATGAAGGTGTCAAGATCGATTCCTTTCGTAATTCGAGTGGCGGCCACCATAAACATCCCCATGAAGTCTTCGAACATGGCGCTTTTCCTGTTGGCGACCCGGGGACTCTCCTACTTCTCTTCATCCACCCCTTTACAATTGATGCAGACGAGTGAAAGGGCAATGTCAGCTCTGGCCCTCGCCGATGACTTCTTCCAGGATTTGAGTTCATTGGGGATGGCCTTCACACGGTTCATGATTGTCCGCGCGTCCTTCAGGCGTGCATTGTCAGGGGTTTTGATAGACGTGAACTTGTCCATGTCTTTCGATGGGATCGTGGGTATCGTTTTGGTGGAGTAGACTTTGACGACCCGACTACGAACGTGGGAGGACGTCGTGCCTTAGCAATCGCTAAACCAACTCCGAGAGGTTATTCATCACACGGAGCATGATCAACCTGACCACGAATGTCTGTTTCCTGCACGCAAACGAAGAATAAGCAAGAAACCAAGATTGCAATCAAGATATTGCAAATATAAGAGGGAAGCTTTATTGTTGAAGGTGGGGTTCTGTGACGCCTTTGTATAGTTGTAGAACACAAATGAAGGACGCGAAGTTGCAGCTATGGCGGACTTGTAATCTAAACAAAACACAAGTCTAAATGGTGCCCTAAGGGCAATATATATGAGGGAATAGAGAGGCAATTTTGTGACCCTTGGAGGAGGGGTCCGAAAACAGCCCTAAACTCGATTTCCCCACACATACGGACTCTAAAAATAGCCTATATTATGGTATTTCGAAATTACATGGGCCTGGCCCAAAAATAAGGTGGCGCAACACCTATAATAGCCTATGGACGAAATTTATAAAGTGGCGTCTTTAATATTTTGTCCAAAGCCATCATGCTCTCCTTATGGTGGTTTAAAGTGCGAAAATCACCAGTGAAAGCTCCATTGTTCTCTCCCGTGTGTGCACCTTCTTCTCCCATGCTTGATCCCGCTCCAACGGATATCCTTCTTGTCCATGCTAGGTCCTTCATTCATGACCACAACAAAAGTATCTAACTTAGGCAGCTTCATATGTTCATGAACATTAGAAGTCTTCCCAAGAAACGAAAGTACCCGATAATTCAATTGGTGTGCACGAGCTCTAGTAACTGGTAGAGTATGTATAGCAGCTGGTGCTGTGGGTGTAACAATGGTGTTGATGTCCTCATCATCCTCCCCTTCTTGAACTGAAGTCGTCCTCGACGGAAGCTCATCTTATTGGCTTCAAGTCTGCAATGTTAAAAGTGGGACTAACCCAAAATCTGCAGGCAGATCAAGTCTATATGCATTATCATTTATTTTCTCTAACACATCTTTGAAATCAGCATCATGCACATATTGATCTTTTATGGTCTCCAAACCCAATATTTTAAAGTCAAGTTGTGGAAGCATAGTATAACGAGGAGACAAAGCATCAGCAATAACATTTTCTTTACCCTTCTTCTGTTTAATGACGTACAGGAAAGTCTCAATGAATTCAGCCCATTTAGCATGTCTACGGCTCAGTTTTGCTTGACTTTTAATATGTTTCGAAGATTCATGATCAGAAGTATGAAAAATTCTTTGGGCCATAAATAATTTTTCCATGTTTCCAAAGTCCGAACAAGAGCATATAATTCCTTATCGTAAGTAGAATAATTCAGACTAGGCCCACTTAATTTTTCGGAAAAGTATGCAACAGGTTTACCATCTTGTAATAACACACCTCCTAATCCAATTCCACTAGCATCATATCCAAGCTCGAAAGTCTTATTAAAATCAGGAAGTTGGAGTTAGGGAGCATGTGTTAACTTATCTTTCAAAACCGTGAAGGCTTCTTCCTGTGCGGTACCCCAAGAATAAGGCACATCCTTCTTTGTAAGCTCATTGAGAGGTGCAGCAATGGTGCTGAAATCTCTCACAAAACGCCTATAAAACCCGGCGAGTCGAAGGAAACTCCTCACTTGTGTGACCGGTTTGGGCTGCGGCCAACTCTCAATAGCTTCAATCTTGGCTTTATCAACTTCAATTCCCTCTGGAGTAACAACATAGCCAAGAAAAGATACTTGGTCTGTGCAAAAGGTGCACTTCCTAAGGTTACGAAACAGATGTGCATCACGTAGAGCTGTAAAAACAACACGCAAATGATCCAAGTGTTCCTCGAAAGATCTACTATAAATCAGTATATCATCAAAGTAGACTACCACAAATCATCCAATGAAAGCATGTAAAACCTCATTCATTAATCTCATGAAAGTGCTAGGTGCATTAGTCAATCCAAAAGGCATAACTAACCACTCATATAATCCAAACTTAGTTTCAAAAGCCGTTTTCCATTCATATCCCAGTTTCATGCGAATTTATGGTATCCACTACGCAAATCAACTTTGGAGAAAATTATAGAGCCAATTAATTCATCAACATATCATCTAGCCTAGGAATAGGATGATGATAACGAATAGTAATATTATTAATGCCTCTACAATCAGCACATATACTCGATGTACCATCCTTTTTCGGCACTAGAATAATAGGAACAACACAAGGACTAAGAGATTCACGTATATAACCTTTGTCGAGGAGATCACTTGACGCATAATCTCCGTCATCTCCTCTGGATTGGCACCGTATGGTGCACGGTTGGGTAGTGATGCACCGGGATTTAAGTCAATCTGACGCTCAATCCCTTTAATAGGTGGTAATCCCGGTGGCACATCTTGTGGAAAGACGTCAGCGAACTCCTGCAAAATGTTAATGACAACAGGAGGCAAAGAGGGTGGCATGTCCTCGAATGAAAATAATACCTCTTTGCATACAAAAGCATAGCAAACAGATGTAGTAATATCCAAATCAGTAATTTCAGATTCAGTGGCAAGTAAACAACCACTCTTCAGTTTTATTTCAGAGGCAACACTACATGATGATTTAGTAGGCTTATTGTGTTGCTCATATTCTTTTGCTACAATCCGATTTTCACTCTTATGTAAGTCTTGTTTTGCTTTACTAGATCTAGCAATGTCATCTTTCATAATATGTTCAGGAGACATAGGAAGCGAAGTTATATTTTCATCCTTATGAACAAGAGTATTCTGATTTGTTCTACCATGGTGTACATAATTTTTATCAAATTATCATGGTCTACCAAGTAAAACGGAGCATCCTTGCATGGGTACCACATCACAATTAACAAAATCAAAATATGTAGCAATGCTAAAATGCACACGAACAGTATGTGTTACCTTAACCTTGACACTGTTGTTGAACCACTGGATATAATAAGGATGAGGATGTGGTCTGGTGGTGAGAGACAGCTTCTCCACCATCTCCATGCTAGCTAAGTTGTTTCAACTCCCTCCATCGATGATTACGCTAACAGAACATTCCTTTACCACTCCCTTAGTATGGAACAAGTTGTGCCTCTGATTTTTCTCAGCCTGTGTTACCTGTACACATAAAACACGTTGAGCAACTAAGCTGTCATACGTGTCAGCGTAGTCAGCAGCCATGTATTGTGTCTCTTGTTCAGTATCATCAACACCCCGTTCTTCACTTGCAATAAGAGCCAGGGTCTCCTCGTCATAATCACTAGCGGAGTCATATCCACCATCCTCAGTAATAATCATCAGGCGCTTGGATGGGCACTCTCTCGCATAATGACCACAACCCTTGCAACAACGACAAATAACCTAATGTGTTTGACCTGTGGATGTCATGGATGAAGAAGAGATCTGTGCGGGCCCGGAAGGTGTACTCTTGGCGAAGGCTGGTGCAGGGGCCTGATTCCTGGTATCTCTGGTGGAATTGGCAGCTCAAGGAGGCGGTGCTGATGCAGGAGGGTGTGTGGAAGTAGATGTGGTTCGTGGCGTCCATGAGGAAGTGCGACCTGCAGAAAAATTAGTTCTCGCAAATGTGTGTCGATCCTGCACTTCTTGTTCAGCTTTGCAAGCAAGATGGACTACACGAGTGATAGTGTTATAATCCTTATATTCTAGAATAGTCTGAATATCTCTATTTAATCCACCCATAAAACATGCAAGCATAGCTTCATTGTCTTCAACAATACCACATCTAATCATGCCAGTTTGTAATTCCTGATAATATTCTTCTACAGACTTTTTTCCTTGTCTTAAGCGCTGCAAGTTTTGAAGTAATTCACATTGATAATATGGTGGAACCCAACAAGTACGCGTAGCAGTTTTCAAAGCAGGCCAAGTAGTTGAAATATTAGGATGATGTATTCTACAATTTTCAGACCACCAAACACAAGCAAAACTAGTGAGAGAACAAATAGTAGCAGCAACACGTCTATCTTCAGGAAATTGCAAGCATGTAAAACGTTGCTTTGTTTTTAACTCCCAAGTAAGGTATATATTAGGAACATATCGAGCATCAAAAGTAGAAATATTCAATTTAAGTTTAGGGAGATGGTCATGATCCCGTACCTAAGGGTGTGGTGCATCCCTACCATTGCGATTGTATCCATGTGGACGACCCGCGGCTTGTCGTGGTGGTTGTTGTTCTTGGTGCTGAACTGGAGAAACCTCTCCCTCATCATCGTAATCACCATCATAATCATCATCATACTCCTCATTCTGCTCAGCCACAGAAACCTCGGAAGTAGAAGCAGGAGGAGCAACAACACAAAAATTCTGCACATGGCTGACAGTCACGCGTCGCGCTCGTAGCCGTTGTTGTGGTTGAAGAGGGATAGAAGCTGCAAGTGGTGGTGGTAAACGGGAAAGCACCTCGTCGAACTTGCAGTTCATCTTGGTGTCGAATTTCTTCTCCATACCTTCGAGCTTGTCCACAACGTCTCCAAAGGTGGTCATGAAATCATGTACCTGGTCACACATCATTTGCTAAAATTTATCATGGAGCTCCTGGTTGGTCAGGTTCTCCCAGTCGATCTCCTTGTCGTGTTATCCTGCCATGGTTAGCAGCAATAGGAACACAGAATAATATGAACCTACAGACTACTAGGAAGTGGTGCTGGTGGTGGTGGTGTGTCACAAATCCGTCAAGCAAATCTCAATTTCTTACCAATTCTTACCGAGCAGCAGGTGGCGATCGGCAACCGGTGTAGTCAAAACTCTCAAAGCTTGGATAGAGCGATTGTCAGGTGGTGACAACACATGATGTAGATGTATGTGGAGATGGGAAGGCTTATAATATGGTAGCAAGAAGGGTCAGCAATAATCAATTCAGAGATGGAAAATTGAAAAGACGCTCAACGATGGTACCGTGCTGGTCGTAGGCTAGCTGTACTAGAGACGCGAGCCTAGAACACCAACGAAGTCACAACGACACGTACTAATCAAGGGAAGAGCCACTCTGATTTTCTCTCTATTTTTTTGCGCTCTTTTTTCTGCGCTCTTTTTTTCTTTCAGAAAATCACTATAATGGCGAGTGTCTCAAAACTCTTGCCAAGCACCAAAAACAGGATAGGCACGAAAAAAATGACAAGTTTTTTTGTTTCTGGAGCAATTCGGGGGTGCGACGACCAAAAATTGCTACAAAAATCACTATGATGGCGAGTGTCCCAAAACTGTCTAAAAATCCAAACAAAATGATCGGGAATTTTTTTCACCCCTCGAAATTTTGGCCTAAAAAGTGCTCTGAAAAGTGTGCCTCACTTTGTGTTGGATATATGGTGGTGGTATATGGCAGCAGCGATGATGATATCATGGAGGTGGTATATGTCAGCGATGAAAGATTGTGCGGTGGCACCATGATAACCTGTGAACAGAACTCAAAACTCTAAAGAACTAGACTCTAAGACAAGCAACTCGACAGGACGATGTAACCGCAATTTCAACAAATCATACTACTGAAAGGACTATGCAAAGGTTCAGATTGGTTCGGATATGATGATCTAACCCTAATTTTTATTGGCTTTTTCGTGGACTATAGGTACGAAGAACATATGCGATCTGACTACGAAAAACTGGTAAAATCTCATCGAGCAACCTGGAAATCTGATAAAATCAACCCGCCCGGGATGCATGACACCCGGGCTCAAGACCTCGTGGATGCAGCACAAGCCACCCGCCAGACGGAGATGGCGGCCGCGGCGGGTCAAGGCTATCCGACTTATGTGCTGCCTTCCCCCATGCAGGCCGTTTGAGATGTTAGGAACATTCGGATACCCTGTCTGTCACCCGCCCTCCGCAACGAGAGTATGCAGAAGGATTTCAAAGGCCCGTGCAAGGTTCCCAATTACATGTCGGATCTCGAGCTAGGGGCCTGGATTGAAAGCTACGAGCTTGCAATGGACATGATTGATGTTAACAAAGCAGTATGTGCCAAGTAATTTACAATGATGCTTGAAGGGACGGCACACACTTGGCTGAGGAACCTGCCCCCCAACTCCATCAACACCTGGGCCGAGTTGATGGAGTGTTTTGTCAAAAACTTCCGAGGGACTTACAAGCGCCCGATGACTATTGTCGACTTACAGCACTGCATCGAGCGCCCAGATGAGTCGGCCCATCATTGGATGTCGCGGGTTGTAGTTGTGATCAACTCATCGGATGGTATTTTGGCAGCTCAGGACGTGCTGATCTTGGAGAAAGACTGTCACTACCAGCCTTCGGTGTTGAAGCTTGGGAGACTCAAGTGCAAAGTGCAGGATATGGGAGAGCTGATGGACACTTTGACTAGGTATGCCGAGTCAGACGATACCAAAGATCCCGAGGAGGATGATGATAAAACCAACACCGCCAGAAGGGGGGAGTCATCCAGAGGTCAATCTCAGTCCGAGGGGTGAGGCTGCTACAACCTCGCGGGTCAAGGGAAGAAGAGGCAGCAGGAAGGCACCAATGATTTCATTGCCAATACTAACACTGGGAACGGGAACCAGGGTCAGAAGAAAAGGGGCTTCAGCGGGAAAAAACAACACAACTATCACGAGATGCTCATGGGCCCTTGCCCACAACATACCAGAGCGGAAGGTCCATCCACCCATTCTTGGGAAGACTGTTATGTGATGCAGGAGTTTCATGCCGAGGCGCTCAAAAACGGCCAAGGAGGTAGTCATGGCGGACACCCGGATCAGCTTGGGTGCAGCGGCTCACATAGAAATCCGTTTCATGGTTTTCCTAACCCAGGCCCACAGGGAGGGTCGCAGGCTAATACTGGGCCATATCAGGTCCAGAACAGTCAGGAATTTAATGCGCATGGCGGTTTTCAGCAACAACTTCAACAAGATGGCTCGCAGCAGCAGAATGACAGCGACGGATTCTAGACCAATCCTAAGTAGTTGAACATCGGTAAGTATCAAGTGTTTACCACCAGTACTTGCAAAAGGGACAATAAGGTCAAGCACAGAACCTTCAGCGTCATTCAGCGGGCGCTCCCCAGGTACCTCAATTGGTCTGGGCAGCCCATTATCTGGAGCAGGGAGGACCACCCGCCCCGGGTTGACAACCCTGGCGACTTAGCATTGGCCATGGCACCACAGGTAGGGGGCTATACCCTCTCCAAAGTCCTCATGGACGGAGGCAGCAACATCAACATCTTATACTACGACACTTTCCGAAGAATGAATTTCTCGGAAAGCGACTTGATGCCATCCTCTACGGTCTTCCATGGCATTGTCCCGGGGAAGTCGACATACCCTGTTGGGCGGATTAAACTTAATGTGGCTTTTGGCACTAAGTCTAATTACAGGAGCGAGTCCCTCATGTTTGAGGTGGTCAAGATCAAGAGTCCTTACCACGCGCTTTTTGGTCGGCCGACTTACGCCCATTTTATGGCCTGCCCATGTTATGTCTACCTCAAGCTCAAGATGCGAGGCCCTAAAGGAACCATCATGATCAGTGGAGATCAAAAGATAGATCAAGAATGCGAAGAGGGAGATGCGGCTTATGCTGAGTCGGCCTGTGCAGCTGAGGAACACAAGTTTCATCAGGCCAATGTCGACCCAACAGACATGACTCCGCTCAAGAAGCCCACGGTCGATTCAGAGCCGCCCCTTAAGTTCAAACCAACATATGACACTAAGTTGGTGGATCTCACGCCCGGTGACTCTTCCAAGCAATTCACCATTGGGACGGGTCTAGATCCCAAATAGGAAAGCACGCTAATTGAATTCATCTGTGAGAATCGGGACATCTTTGCATGGAAACCTTCTGACATGCTGGGTGTACCGAGAGAATTCGCTAAGCACCACCCTAACATAGATCCCAAGATGAAGCCGGTTCAGCAATATCTTCGCTGATTTAACGAAGAAAGGCGTAAGGCAATTGGGGAGGAAGTAGCCTGACTCTTGGCCGCTGGCTTCATTGTGGAGGTTTTTCACCCAGATTGGTTGGCCAATCCGGTTTTGGTACTCAAGAAAAATGGTACCATTCGCATGTGCATTGACTACACCGACCTTCACAACGCTTGCCCGAAAGATGCTTTCGCCCCCCTCGTATCGGTCAAATCATTGACTCTACGGCGGGTTGCGAGCGGCTGTGTTTTTTGGATGCATACTCAGGTTACCACCAGATAAAGATGGCTTTGGAGGATTAGGAGAAAACGCCTTTCGTAACTCCCTTTGGTGCCTTTTGTTATGTATCTATGTCGTTTGGGCTCAAGAGCGCCGGCGCGACTTATCAACACTGCATCTAGAATTTCCTACATAGTCACATTGGGCGCAACGTTCATGCCTATGTTGATGACATAGTGGTGAAATCTCAGAAGAAAGAGTCACTCTTGGAGGATCTTAAGGAGGCGTTTGACAATCTGCGCGTGTATCAGATGAAGCTTAACCCGACCGAGTGTGTTTTCGGTGTTCCTGCAGGGAAGTTATTGGGCTTCTTGGTGTCAGAGCGAGGCATTGAGGCTAAGCCAGAGAAAATCAAGGCAATTACTTCACATGGCAAGCCGGCCAAGATCAACCAAGTTCAGCGCATGGAGGGTCGTATTGCAGCTCTGAGCCGTTTCATAAGCCGCCTTGGGGAGAAAATCATCCCTCTTTATTAGCTGCTCAAGAAAACAGACCGTTTTGTGTGGACGATGCGGCCAATGAAGCTTTTGAGGCCTTGAAGAAACAACTGGCTGAGCCGCCCGCTTTAGCCGCTCTTGTTGACAAAGAGCCTATGCTCCTGTACATTGCTGCCAACTCTAAGGCAGTAAGCGTTGTAGTGGTTGTCGAACACAAGGAAGAAGGAAAGGAATATCCGGTCCAAAGGCCGGTGTACTTTGTCAGCGAAGTCTTAACACTCTCCAAACAACGTTATCCACAGTGGCAGAAGTTGGTTTTTGGGATCTTCATGGCAAGTCAGAAACTGAAGCACTACTTTCAAGAGCACCCGATCACGGTAGTCAGCTCTGCGCCACTTGGCGACATTATACAAAACCGTGAAGCAACCAGGCGAATTGCTAAGTGGGCCATCGAACTTGGTCCTCACCACATGAAATATACGCCCCGCACGACCATCAAGTCTCATGCCTTAGTGGATTTCATCAGCGATTGGACCAAGCTGCAAATCCCATAAGATAGACCTGACCACATGTATTGGACTATCGATTTTGATGGGTCTAGGCAGCTGGAAGGCTCGGGGACTGGCGTGGTACTAACTTCACCTCAGGGTGACAAGTTTTGCTATGTCCTCCGACTCGTGTCCCCATGTACTAACAATGCGACAGAGTACAAAGCTTTGCTCCATGGGCTTAGGATCGCCAAAGAGATGAACCTCGCTCGAGTCAGATGCCTGGACGACTCAGATCTGGTGGCACATCAAGTCTCTAGAACATGGGATACTAGGGATCCTTTGATGGCGGCTTATAGGCGTGATGTGTTAGACGTGGCGGGTCACTTTCATGGTTATCACATTGATCATATCGATCGTCGACTCAACAAAGTAGCTGATGCTCTTTCAAGACTGGGGTCGCAGTATAAGTCGGTTCCCCCAAATGTCTTTTTGGATATTTTGCATAACCCGTCGGTGAAATTGCCTTCTGAGGAGGATATAGCAGTCCTTAACCCTGAGTCTCAGCTTGTGGCGGCTCTCCATGCCACTCCGGATTGGGCGGTCCCTTACATGGTTTATCTGGTGCGAGGTGAGTTACCTACTGATGAGTTGCTGGCCTGCCAAATTATCTGGCAATGCAAATCCATGGTTATACATAAAGGCGAGTTGCACAAACGAAGCACTTTTGGAATTTTTCAAAGGTCTATCTCATGTGAAGAAGGATGTGCGGTTCTTAGTGATATCCACGCTCGCGATTGTGGTCATCATGCCGGGTCGCGCTCTTTGGTGTCCAAAGCCTTTAGGCATGGATTCTAGTGGTTAACGGCTCACGCAGACACTGAGGACATAGTGCGCAGATATGACGAATGCTAGAAATTTGGGCGTCAGATGCATGTGCCGGCTCTGGAATTGCGGATGATCCCAATTCCATGGCCTTTTGCGGTCTGGGGGCTGGAAACCGTTGGTCCCTTCAAGATGTTCTCCAACAAAAAGACTCACCTGCTAGTGGCAGTCGACAAATTTACCAAGTGGGTCGAAGCAGAGACGTTCAACAGTTGTGGTGCAGACACGGTCGTCAAGTTCGTCAAGAAGTTTATTTTTCGCTTCGGGTATCCTCATAGTATTATTACTGACAATGGCACTAATCTATCCAAAGGCGCCATGCAAGAATTTTGTGAAAAAGAGCACATCCGGCTTGATGTCTTTGCGGTTGCACACCCCCAATCCAACAGACAGGCGGAGAGGGCGAATCAAGAAATTTTGCGGGGGATCAAGCTCCGACTTATGGTTCCTCTGGAACGTACCCCGGGATATTGTGTTGAAGAGCTTCCTTCTGTCATGTGGAGCATCAGGACTACCCTTAATCGATCCATGGGTTACACGCCCTTATTCTTGGTTTACGGAGTTGAGGTGGTGTTACCAAGTGACATCCGTCACGACTCGCCACGAGTCGCCGCTTATGTTGAGGAAGACAACGAGCTGGCGCGTCAAGACTCGTTGGATGCTCTGGAGGAGGAGCGTGACTTGGCAGCATCATGGTCGGCTATTTACCAACAAGACATGAGACGCTATCATAGCCCCCGAGTCAAAAGCCGAGCTTTCGAGGAGGGCGACTTAGTGCTCCGTTTGATTCAAGATCATACTGGTACGAATCAGTTATCCGCTCTGTGGGAGGGACCGTTTGTCATCAGCAAAAGTCTTCATAATGCTTCCTACTACATGGTGGATCTTCGTCCAGGTAGGCGAACAACAGAGGTTGAAACGGCCTGGCCTTGGAACATTGCTCACTTGCGGCCTTATTACGCTTAGAGCCACTGGCTCCTTATCATTGTACATAGTTTAGTCATTGTACTCTCTTTATATATATATAAATATACATATATATATATATATACATATATATATATATACATATATATATATATACACACATATATATATAGCAATAAAGCCGGCGCCACGAACTTCGGGGTCTCTGCCGTTTCAGCTTCTTGATAGCATGAGTCTTTATTGTTGCATAAGCCGTCCAAACATGGACGCTATCAGTATCAAACAGCATAAGTCGCCATGCTGCACTTATTTCAAATCTTGATACTAGTACATAGAAGAGGACCAAAGTTGCCACGCTGCACAGTTCAAACATAGGCACCCTATATGGTTTTGAGAATCAAGCCGGCTTACGTGGGGCGCTACTAGCTCCCAAGTCGTTTTTCAGTAAGGGCGTAAACGCTTCTGCAATCCTATGTCCGACTTTTCCCTAAACATAGGTCACTTGGGGGTTTCTACTCACTGATTTCAGCCTGAATACCCTCTTGGCTAGCGAAAAATTAACGCATTACAATGGTTATACTAGACTGTGTGTTTGGCGACTCGCCCTATGGCCCCATGTACTCTTGGCGAGTCAATCCACTTTTTAGACCCTGAACTTGCCTAGGTTAAAACATGAAGGGTGCTAGCGGGAGCCGGCATATGGAAATAGACAAATCATGGGTTCATTGAGCCTAATTCACTGAAGTTTGACTCGCGCCTGATCAGCCGGTCTAAACAACTCAGGCTCTTGCAAAAGCCTTCCTAGGGTAGCACTAGAGCCTTGCAAGCTCGTCCAACCCTGTCGTGACTCATTGAGCCGGCAACCTTTATGACTACAAAGTATATTTGTAGCATAGCTAAGAGTCTTAAAAAATTCATTCTAAATCATCGCGTCTCACTCAGCCGGCTTATTATTTCTTCTCTGACAAACAGGGGGAGTAATTATCAGTCAAAGATATGGCAAAGATGCCTAGTAAGGCGACTCATATTAAAGAAAGGGTGAGACTTCAAAGTCAGCCAAAGGTACAGGTGTATCATAATATTGTTTTCGTCTCTAGCCTATTACATGGCTCGGAAGGCCATAACAAGTTACATAACCCGACATTGGATTTTTTAAAACTGATCTCCGCGGGTGATCTTCAAGTAACTCCTGGTTCAAGCCACCTCCGGATTATCCTGCCTCGAGCTTTCGCCATCTTGGATCTGTAAGTCGCCCAGTTTCCAATTGCAATTGGTCAAGGCATGGAACTCATCCTCATCAGTCAACATGGTGGACAGGTCGGCATGAGAGTCAAAAGGATTCTTGCGACGTGTGGGGTCAGAACGGTGATTTCGTACGAGGGAGAAGTAACCCGCTTGATGTGCTCATCATAAGCCGCTTGATACTTGGTTAAGTCCAGGTCGGCTGCCAGTTGAGTCACCGTGAAGCGAGATTCCTTCACACAGCGATGCTAACCTTCTTCAGTAAACTCTGACCTGTCGTCTTTTACTCATGAAATCCCCCAATTACTTCCTTCGGCTTAAGCTCTAGAGCATAGGCCAAGCACCGGCTCAGGGTGGTCAGTGCTCCTTTCCGGGCGACTGACCTTTTTAGCTCTTCTATTTGGTGTGGCAGCGTGGACAAGCATCCCAGCATATACTTGATTGATTTTATGGGCTCTTTGTCGCCCATAACGGCCTTCATATTTATCACACCACCAGCGTACAATTGCTCTGTCAAGGTATAGATTGCCTTCAATTTTAAAATGCAATCATCATGAAGAGTTGCGGCTTGAGGACCTGCAGTAAAGACGCACGATCATAAGTCGCCGGAAGATCTTACAACACGACTTTGGAAGGAAAGGTAGTGGTGGACACTTACCAAACACAACATGGGCCATTTTTGAGATATGATGTCTTAAACCCGGACAGCTCCTGCACAACGGCTTTCATCTACTCCTCTGCCTGCTCCGCCCTTTTCAGTAAGGCGGCTCCCTCAGTTTTGGCCTTGTTTTCAAGCTCTTTGTGTTCTGCCTTCATTTTCTCCATATCAGCCTGTGCAAGGCGAAGCTTCTCTTCAAATTTAGCTCGAGCGTCTTGCTGCTCAACCAGACTTTGCTTCAGACCGGCCACGGTTGAGTCGGCCCGAGTCAACGATTCCTGCAAAAGATCAGGTCAAAACAAGTTTCGTGCACATTGCAAGCAACATCTGTGACACTTGGGGGCTAATGTACAATTCAGTTTTTCTAAGGTAATACCTTAAAGAAAGACCCGTCTCATCTTTAGAAAGATGACCCGGCCCTTGGGGGCAACAGGTTGAAGCTTTCTTCAAATATATGCTAAAGACTCGGCTCATCTTTAAAAAGATGACTCGGCCCTTGGGGTCTACAGGTTGAAGGTTTCTTCTAACGCAAACTAAAAGATCCGGCTCATCTTTAAAAAGATGACCCGGACCTTGGGGGCTACAGGTTGAAAGTTTATACAAAGCTCGATTCATCACAGATGACTCGCTCTTTGGAGGGCTAATGGGAGTACATGTCAAGGAGGTTAACAGGTACCATACCTCATGTTTTCTTTGCATCATGTTAACCAAGTTTTTTTCCATTTCATGGCTCGTCTCCACGCGACTCACAAAGCCAGAGTACAGTTCATCAAACTCCAGCTTCTCAAGATTGGGAAGCTTCAGTTTGGTCATGTCCTTCTCTGCAAAGACCGGGGCATCGTTGGATGCATGCTTGGTTAATACCGCGGATGCAGGTTTGGAAAAACCTGTACGAGTAACGATGACTCGATCTGGGTCATGCATCACGTCTTCAGCCGCCGTGTGAGAACTTGGTAGATTGAGGTTTTCAGTTGACTCCTTCTGAGGGCTTGGAAGCTTGTCCCGGATGTTGGTGAAATCATCAAAGTCCTCGGCGTGAGTCTTAGCCAGCTCGTCTTGAGATTCTGGGATGGAAGTACTCATTCTAAATATTTCAGCCGCCTTGGGAGGGGATGATGACTCGCCGGTTTTTCTCTTCTTCGCTTGATCCCTACGGAAAGATGGTAAAATTGTTAAAATACAAACATTGGCACCCAAAAGAGCATGTTGACAAAGGAACTTACCCTTGAAGGCGGATCAATGGAGGAAGAGCTGAGGCAGCTGAGTAGCCAGATGAAGGAGGTGAAACCTGTTGGATGTAGGACTTGAAAATGGGTAAATCATGAGAATAATTTGCACAGGAAGGAAGGACGTTTAATATAAAAATGTATCTCGCCCCGTCGTTTACGACCAGCCGTTTCCTCGGGCAAGCTGGACAAGAGGTCCCCAGAGTGGCTTCTAGTATAACGTTTGGGTGTAAAACCCGCCTTCTTCAAAAGGAAATCGGGATCCAGATAAGCATCTGGGTGAGACAGGGGAACTTTCCTATAGATTCGCCTTGTTGGCTTGGGGGGATAACACTTTGAGTTGGAAGAAATGGAAATTACCTCGACGTCTTCATCTTGGCTCTCAATGTCATCATTCTATAAATTGAAGCGGCAATGCATGAGTACAAGTCGGATTAGAATAATAAAGACAAGATCATTTACCTCTGACTGTTCCTCGGTGATCCGAGACTCGCCCACAACGGATGACTCCTTTGTGTTGGACTTGCCCCTGGTTTTCTTCTTCTTTGGGGCGGGTTTCGATACTTTCTTGATGACGGTTTTGGGTTTTCGAATCCAGAAGGGCGAGTTTATCTAATTGACATAATTAGAGCCCAGATCAGAGACAAGACTGAGTATATTAAAAGCTAGAAGGGCGAGTTGGGATGTTTTACCTTTGGAGCCGGGTTGGAAACGCAGAACGGTTTTAACCCAATCTTGGAGCAGTTTTCAACAGGCTTGCCACTTAATTTCTTCACAATTTCAAAAATGTCTTCTTCTTCAAGCCTAACGTTGTATAAGTATTGTGGATGGTTTATGTCGCCATTGAACTCACACATTAAGCCGTCCCGGCGGCTCAAGGGCATAATTCTCCACTCCACCCAACAGTAGATCAGAACAATGCAGATAAGACCGTTGGCGACATTGTGACTCGCCACAACACTAAGGGCGGGTTATGTTACTAAATCTCCCTTAGAAGTTTTTTCGTCGAGGATAAACATGTTTTCAATATGATGCCAGAGTTCACAAATCTATGGGATAAACATGTTTTTTCCCAACCCTTGGGGTGACTAGGCAACGGAGCAGCCAGGAACCCGCATTCTCGTCGCCTCTGGATATTAACTCCTCCAAGCTCTAGGTAGGGCCCGTTGGCAAACTCAGTTTGGCGGTTTAAATAAAAGAACTTCCTGAATAAAAGGATGGTAGGCTCTATCTGCAAATAAGCTTCGCAGAATACTTGGAACTGGCAAAGGTTGCTTATGGAGTTTGGGCCTAAGTCTTGGGGATGGAGGTCGAAAAAATGCAAGGCGTCCCTGAAGAACTTTGAGACGGGTGGCGTAAATCCTCGCTCGAGGTGATCAGCAAAGACAACTACCTCCCCTTCGGTGGGTTGCGGGCGTTGCTCCCCTAAAGCAGTTCGCCAGCCGATCATTTCTTGCGGCGCGGGATTACCCACTTTGACGAAATTCGCAAGGTAGGCGTCGTCGACTTCTGTTGGTAACCAGTTCCACTTGGAGATGGAGCCCATGACTGTAAGCTCAAAAAACGAGGACGTAGATCTGCATAAAAATGATTGGCGGGTCGTAAGGACCTACAAAGTGGTGACTCACTAGCCAACAGTTGGGAAATATCTAAAAGGAAATTGTGACTCGCCACAACACTAAGGGCGGGTTATGTTTCTAAATCTCCCTTAGAAGTTTTTTCGTCGAGGATAAACATGTTTTCAATATGATGCCAGAGTTCACGGATCTATGGGAGATTTTATTAAGGAAAATATTTTGCCAAAATAAAAGCATTAAGAACACACGGGCACTGTGGAGCTGTGTGGTGATCCTGTGAAACAATGGGGGGGGGGGAACAACATATCTACCAAGGAGTGTTGATGGGTCTACCGCAGTTCTTTGCTAAAATACGAGATCTAAAACAATACCTATACAGATCGATGGCGCAATATGTGAATGCTCGAGGAGCTCTGATGCTGCCCTAGGACCTATACTGGGAAGAAGAAGAGTTACCTATTGAATGAGGGCGAAGATGGATGCAGGCCGGAGAGGTTTGCGTCGAGGACCACACCCAAACTAGTCCGGGAAACTACCGGTCCAAAGCGAAGGTCTGGTGACAACGCGGCATTCGTGGCATGAGCTCGAGGAAGAAGACACAGTGGGGCGATGGAATAGAGGTAGGTGGGGATACCCCTTTCCCCCCGTGCGACTATTTAAAGGCTTAGGGCAAAAATTGAAACAGCAGGAGCGGGAGTCAAGGAGGTGCAATAACAATCGGAAATGATGGTGCCTAGATTCTCGGGATGACATGATAAGACGAAAGATCTGTTGGAAATGACGTCATCGAGATCCCTGGAATAGTGGAGAAGATGACATCACCAATAAAAGACCTGGCGATTCAGGCGAGTCATGAAGATTGGCGGCTTGTCACTCGTTGAAGGAGAAAGGTCAGAGATCATGTGTGAGTCATCGTAGACAGGCATGAAAGTTTATTGCCATGAATAAATTCAAGTCAATCTGGGGCCCAATGTTGGGGATATTACCCGTGGTATGACCTAAGGTAGATAGAGTTAAGTTACAATCCATCGAGAGATATGTCAGGCGAGTTATGCCTTCCTTGTAATTGATTCCACCATCAATATACACAAAGCCGGACGTAGGCTTTTACCTCCATCGGAGGGGCTGAACGGGGGTAAACCCGAGTCTCGCTTCCGCTCAACCCCTTCGAGTTGCCACCAAGGTGTGATGGCTCCATCACTAAGTCCTTTCACGAGGACAGCTGTCGTGACAAAAATACGGTAGTAGGAGACTGCAAAATAGAAAAATAAAGAATGAAAAGAGGAATAAGCACAAAAAACTAAAGAACAACAAGACAATCTGGGCCATAACAAAAACAAAATAAAAAGAATAAAAGTAAAGAGGAGACAACAATAAGTATAAACATGTGTCCAAATCAGCGAAATATTCGGTAAGGCCATCTCCGTCATATGTAAAGAAGAACTTCACACGAAAGAAACCACACTCATTGGCACCTTACTGTGGAACTTTGACATAAGTCAGACTCTTTGAAATAGACAACCAGTTTGGTTGATTGTTGGCTTTGTACTCAGCTTTGCCATACACCTCCTCCAGCAACCCAACAAACTCTTGAACAGCAAGACATGACACGAACACTAAAATCAGAAATATATTGAAGGAAACAGCTAAGTTCAAATTACGTAAAGTGAGACTTGCATAGAAGTACAGCTAAAAAAAGGTATCAGAAGTTCAAATATCAAACGATACTCATTTCAACACACATAGTTATGGAGGTACATTAAAAAAACGTGACACAGGTTTGGTTATCAATACTAACAATATGTGTGCAATCTGCGTGGAAACGGATTCGTGACATGCCCTTCTTAGAGTAAGGAAGTGAGTCGAGGATGTCGATGCTCCCACGATATCTATTCAGAACATACACATTGTAGTGCCCCATTTTCTCCATGCGCTTGAAAAATGGCTAAAAACTTACAAAACATTATAAAACACGGTGAGCAAAACACTATAAACCATAATATGAAAATGAACAACACACATCAACAACCCAGATGAACAAATGTCCTTTCTAGGATACTCAGGAAATTATATACATAATAAAGAAACAATAATTATAAAACCTGAACAGCTTTGCTTTAAGAAGGTCTTCTCCCTAACGAGCAAACAAACTCATGCTTAGCTCCGCCGATTTTTCGCATCGAATTTTGGTATTGGTGAAGATAACACATCGTAATCTAGGCAATACTGCATTACAAACACACCATCAACAAAAATTAAGAACATTAAAACGCGACAAAGAAAAATATATCACAATACCACTTAACCAAAACTAGAGCAAACATAGCATGACAGGGTTACAAAAAAACCTGTATGAAGTAAGGACTCAGAACAACCGTGCCAGCACATGAGAATATCTCCAATGTTTTTGGAATATCCTTCCACTCGTTTATAAGTAAGTCCATCACACCTCCTTCCATCTGCTGCCCTTCGCAAAAAGACTATGAAGGACACGTCCAGTCAGGTCCATCACCTTCTCACGAGGGAGAGTAAACATGTCGTATGATGTCGTGTAGTAGGAAAAGTATGGGAGACTATTAGAAGCGCAACTACGTAAAAAAATGATTCAAAAATAGAGAGAAGTTCATGTATTATAATAATAGAAGTTCACACAAGAGCATATCACCGAGCGAAAAAAGTAGAGGAAAACTCACTCCATGTTCTTCTTCAAACCATCTTCACTTAGGACAAACCCTTTCAAATTTCGGGCCTAAGGTCGATATGGGAACGTCTATTTGTTCAGGGGAGAGACATGAGACCCCACTTCACATGTAGTGTTGTTGCTCTCTTCGAGGAGGTTATGTTTCCAGACTCAAGTGCCGGATTCCTCCTAGTAATGACGCCATTCTTGCCACCTCTCCCAGCAATAGTAGCCCCAGTAGATTTACCACACTTCCTCATCCCAGGAATTTTATCAAAATTAGAATCAGATGAAACCTCTTAAGCTTGGACTTCAACGTCCTTATGAGTGCAATGGGACTTTGGAGAGGCACTCCCTGAGGCTTTAGAAACTCCGATGCAAACAACCTGCTTGTCAATCTTGGAAGGGATTCGAGGTGGACTCTGTTTTTTGACAGTAGAGGACTTGGACTTGGGCTCATCGGTTCCTACCTAGGATGGTAATTCTGTGTCCCAAGATGTGCATAATAGATGTCGGTGAAATCCAAGTCCTCCATTGTCAAAAAAGACCATAAAACCAATTTAAGTTCGGGCACAACACAAGCTTCAGTCCAATAGAAAAATATAGATGACTAGATTGCTATTCAAGTTCATCTAAAAATAACGAAGTTCAGATGCAACACAAAGCTACGGTTCAAGAAAAAATTGATGACATGAAAATCATTCAAGTTATGCGACGAAAGCACAAAGGTATCACCCCCCTCCATGTAAGTTAATGTAAAATTAAACCAGAAGTTCAAAAAAAATGGATACAAAATATTTAGGTAGTAGCAAACTAGCCAAAACTTCAACTTTCAAGACTTACATGTATGGTAGCCAAACAGGTCCATGAAATCTGTTTCAAATAGGTTAGAAGTAGCAATTGCGTATAGCCATGTCTTCCTGATCAGAGATATCTTCACGCTATAGTTTGCAAGAACACCTTCGTAAAATGAGTTAACATTCGTGAGCATGAAAAGCCGTAGTCGATGCTGCAATCAACAAAAAGAAACATTGTAAGAAGGAAAACATATACAAAACAACAACAAAACGCTGCAACAAACATACTGAGACATGTAAGAAAAAGAGAAAAATAGAGATAAGGTGGAAATCATACTTGTTCTGCTATTGGGGACATCAATCCAATCCAAGGGGAAGTGGTCAATAGACAATGGATTGAGTAGTGTTTCCTTTTCATTACTGGCATCGCTCCAAAGCTTCTCGATGGTATCAGTCATCTTCCGAAGTAGACGCACTCCATATTCGTCACTTGGCTCGTAATAAGTGTCAAGAAGTTGTAACCTTTGGTTTTTAACGTCAAGAAATATTTACACCCAGTGCCCAACACCTCCCATGTGAGCAGGACTGTCAGGTGGGTCAAAAGTAGGGAAAATAACCTATAGCAAGATACTAACATAAATGGAGGAAAAGAAAAACACATAGAAACAACAATGTATTGCTTACAGAATCATGAGCATCCATGCTATGAGGACCCGTCGCATTGAAGAACTTCCTCACACGCCGATCAAATTGCACACTCAAAATCTTCGCCTAAAATAAACAAATAACGATTACAAAAAAGATACATATATATATTTTGAGACTAACAACTACAAAAAAAATGCGAAAATAAAAAGAGGAAAAAGAAAACTGTACGGTTGACTTACACAAACCTAGTATGGCATGATAAGCTTGTCTAGTCCCTGGTATTTGCAACGTAGACAAAAAAGAGAAATCTCAGCTATATCAGGTCGAAGCATTTCACGGGGACCAAAAGACGATGCAACATCTTCAATAGTAGCTACGTACTCATTGTTTTGGAACATAATCTTTCATCTAAAAACATAAAAACAATAACATCAAATGTCAATTCGTTTCATCTATGAAAAGCAACCCTTCTTACATTCAAAGTTAGAGCTTTAAAAAAGAAGTCAGGAAGTTCAGGTATAAACCTCAAGCAGTTCATAAGTTAGATGCCCTTCTTATATCCAAATTTTAAGCTTTAACAACTAACATGTCTTATGTACATAAATGAAGACAGGAAGTTCATTTATAAAACATTCGGCGGTTCATAAGTTAGATTACCTTCCTATATTAAAAGCTAGAGCTTAATAGCTAACATATCGTACATACACAATAAGAAATCAAGAAAGTTCAGCTATAAAACCTGAGGCAATTCATAAATTAGATGACTTGAAAATTCTAAAATGGCTCGGCTAACCTCTTAGTACAATGATTCCTAAGCCTAGTTACACTGTAATAAAAGTCATCAACCTTTTTTTTGACAGTCGCAACCTTACTGTCTGCTCAGCAAAACAACACAAATTAAGAGTCAGGAAGTGCTACCTAAAGATGTAGATATTGCCATGCACACAAATAACAAAGAGTCACTTTAAAACACATAGATCGCGGCAGAATCTAAAACCAACACAAACAAAATAAGCAGCTGCACAAAAGATAACCAGCAAAATAATATACTAAAACTTGACAACCCTGTGCAATACACAAAATACACAACATGGAAACAAACTACACTTCACATTATTCACATTCACACAAAACATTATCACAGTATATTACAAGTGAGAAGTTCAAATTAAAGCACACGGGACAGTACAAAGGGATATCACAAGCCATGAACAAAAACAAAAAGGGATGGGGATGGGAAAAGAAGAGAGAAGCATGCTTGTCTCTTCTAAGGATTCGTGCCTAAACCAGCATTGCATCTTGAAAGATCTTCCTCCTTTCCATAACTATCAATTTCAGTTTCTGATTCACCGCAATCTCCAGTATGCATTGTATTATCTACTTCGGTTGTGCCAGTAGCGCATGGCAATTCTGAAATGAAAACAACACTTGGTTCTGCTGTAGTAGCACGAGATGTAGAACAATTGCCAGCAAACACTAAAGGCTCTGTTGCAAGAGGCTTCACAGGTACCGCTTGAGTGCTACCAGGCTCAGCAGCTGCCTCCGTGGAATCTTTTTGAGGACTCGGGGCATTAATGATGGTATCACCTCCAGTTGACTTGCTCTGCTCACCATCGAAAACCCTATCACTAGTGGAAAATTTATGTTCAATTTGATCCAGACCATCGAAACAGCCAATGTCTGACATATGTTTGTTTGCAAGCTTTTTAGAATCAACACTAACACCATCAAACTGCAACACACAAGAAAACCCAATCAAAGATCGGCACCTCGCAAAAAATTCACTAAAAAAAGAAGGAAATACACAAAAAGGACAAGTAAGATGCTACCTTAGAAACAATATCATCAACCCCAACAACGAAAGAATCACTTGCAGGGGCAAGTTCTTGAACAGGAGCTCTTGCATTTTCAGGAAAAATATTATCATCTCTAACACCATCATCAATAGCCTGCAAAACACCATACAAAACTTAGAAAATAAAAAGATTATTAAACAAGCTAGCACAGTGTTAAATTAGAGGAAGTTCGAGATCACTTAACAAGGAAAAAAAGCTTTAAAAGCCGACATATGAAGAATGTCCATGGATAGTAAAAAAGATGGTAAACTTTGAACAATAACACTCAACATGAAGGTCAGATACTTTAAATAGAGAAGCCAAAATGTTTGACAACAAAAAATATCATGGAATTTCAAATACACTAAATATAGAAGGTCAGCTATTAACTCTAACTTGTCAATGAAGAAGTTTATATAATGCAAAAGAAAAGGGCACATATGAACACTAATACTTAACAAAAAAGAATTCAAACACACGAAAACAATAAGGCTACCTACTGAAAGCACATAAAAACTGGACAATAACATCAAACATTAAATCTAAAGAAACAAAACAAAAATTAAAGAAAACTAACCTCTCCAGAATGATCCGCATTACCTCGGCCATGACCCAAATCAACATCACCAGGCCTTTCAATCTGACTAATAACAATCCTAGCCTCATCTTCAAAAGGCTTGCAATGAACATCATGCAGCTACTTGAACATTCCAAAGCTGGTACGAAGGTGGCCATACTTTGAAAAATCTCAACAACAATTTCAGCCTCAATAAACAAAGCCTCTTACGAAGACTCCACATCAAAATCACTGTCGGGTGGAAGAATACCATTTATGCGACTAAGATGCTCAAACATTGTCGTAACACATGCAATCTCCCCACAAACAGTGCTCAGAAGACCATCGATCCTACCAAGGGAAATACTGGGAGCATCGAATGAACTCTTCACAGACTCTGAAGAAATGCCAACTGAAGCTTTCAGATGGGCAGAAGAACCTCCACGTACTTCATCGGGAGCACAAGTGGGGCCATCCTGGGAGGATACATTTCTAGGGGCACCTTCACTTCGAACGCCGCTGGCACTAGGCATGGTAAGAATGGTCGTTCAATTTGCACAAAGAATACAACCTCAGCCTATGTCTTCCATTACACATAAATCAAAGAAGAAAGGGTCAAAAAAATAACGAAGGGAGAAAAACAAAGGTGAGCATAGAATCAGAAGTTCAAGTTATGATGTAGAGGGAAAAAATGCAAAAAAATAATGAAGGTGAACATAGTATCAGAAGTTCAATTTATACTGCACAGGAAAAACAAAAATGCAAAAAAATGAAGGTGAACATAATATCAGAACTTCAAGTTAATCCGCACAGGAAAAATGATAATTCATAATAAGATTCACACGCAGATTCCAAAAAATCTATTTGGCTGGGTCATCGTCACCCTTCTTAACCAAGTTAGCAGCAGCAAGCTTACATAGCTTGCCCTGGTCCATGAAATTTATGCGAGGAGTTCTTAAATCAAGAATAGGTTTCTTGCCATGGATAAGGCAATCCACATTTATGCGAGGAGTTCCTAAATCAAGAAGCAGAGCAATGGCACAGTGTGTAACTACTTTTCCCCTGGCAGTACCTTGTTGATAGCTAATAACAACCCTTTTAAGATCACCAACAAGAAACTGGGAATAGTCCATTTGGGACATGTCCTGGGAGACAAGATTCTCAACCATTGCTGCCTCCCTGGAAACACGTGTAGACGTCCCAGCAATAACAACCTTCATGAAAAGAATCAGGTAAAACACCTTAAGAGCTAACTCATCATTCTTCTCATCCTTCACAAGATCCTTGAGTATATTTTGCAGGTCCTTTGTCTTGATGTCGGCACTTGTCTTGTAGCCAAGTTTAGCCTCCAGCATCATGAAAGCATCATCAAAACCATCCTTTGAGGGCATAGGGGAGTAGAATCACCTTAATGGAAACCATGGAGATGATGAATAGAACCGCTTGTAATGCGAAGTTTCTTGTTAGACCCGCACATGTCCAGAATCTTAGTTAAAGGATCAATCTTGGACTAAATGTGGCCCGTGAAAGGACAATAGATGTTCGAATCAATCTTACCCAAAACCAGACTTCACAAACCTTGCCTTGTGCCTAGGTTGCAGCAAATTTGCGCACACCTTCACCTCTTTAAGTGTGCAGCGAACCGTATTGTTAAAACATTTTGTACAAACATCTCCTTCAATAGCTCCTTCCGTTGGCTTTGGTCCTCTTTTGCACCTGGGAGGCCATTCCACAAGCAAATACTGCAAAAAAAACAAAAAAAAAGGAACAAACAAACGAGAGAAAATTTTTATCATCAAAATAATCCAGAATTTCAGCAAAAGTTAAACTAGAAAAAATACATAAAAAAATATAGAACAGGAAAAAATTATGCATGCATATCAACACAAAAATACAAAGAAGTTTAGAAATGCATAAAAAAGCACTTCAATCAAGAATATGCAAAAAGTTAAATTGTTTTTCGTGATGAACTTCCGGCATCACTCATACATTTTTTCCTCTATGGACACGTCCAGGTTAACACGAAAAACATAAAAGAAGTTCTATAATGCATAACAACGTAGTTCAAATCATGTATATTCAGCAGTTCAATAATGTAAAACTTCTAGTTCAATATGCAATAATAGACCATGAACACAACAATGTGAAACATAATACATGATTACAAACACAAAAAGATCAATCTAACATAACAAAACTAGAACAATGAACATAAGGGAAAACACACAATTATACGTGGTCAACACATTCATCATGAGAAGCCACATCAACATCATCCTAGCCATCTGCGTTAACACGAGAACGCTTCTTGCAACCCTTGTTAACCTTTGTCGGCCCACCCTTGCGCTTAACGCCACATCTCTTGACCTTCCCAGATAAACCAGAACCAATCAGAGGTGAAGGCTTCACAAAGGCAAGAACGCGAGGACTAAGCTATGGGGTAACAACAGTAGCTTCACCACCACTTGGACTAGCAACTTTACCAATGAGACATGGTCTATTCCGAGGCGTAACTATGGCAACGGGACGCTTATTTGATACCATGCGCTTGAAGTTCTTCTTCACGGGGACAACCAAGTTATCACTGTCGAGCATTGTATCTACAAGATCACCAGATTTTGTGGCATTAGAACCTTTGTGTAGGAGGGCCGCCTTCTTCCTCTCGAATGTTGCTAGCTTTCTTTTCTTGCGTTGATCCTCTAAAAGAGTCTGAAAGGACACATCCTCTTCTTGCGTGACCGGTTCAGTTCCATCAACGGATTGGGACTGCATCACTCGGAACTAAAGAGAGCACAAAGGATCCTCAATGGAATCTCCGTGTTTAGCTGATCGATCCAACTGCTCAGCCTTAGCAATCTTCTCGGGACCGCATAGGTCAGAAAGAACATCGTTGATAATGTTAACAGCATCAATGCTGGCTACATCTGCAGATATCACAGGAAAAATATGTTAAAAAGGGAAAGACTCGACAACAAAATAAAACAAAAACATTATATGAGCAAGATCAAAAACATAGCTATACAATTCAAAAAAATAGAAGTAGTTGCACATACTAGCTGACGCAACGGCTGTAGACGCAAGATCTTGGAGATGTAATTTTTTGTCAATACTGGATGCAACATTAGCAACCAAACGCAAAGTGGCACCTGATTTAGCTGCATGAGACTTTGGATCAGCAACATTAACTTCATTACAACCATCTTGATCACAAGCACTTTTTCCAAAATCCTTAAACTCATCAACAACTACAAGAAAAAAAAGGAAAAAAAGAAGCAGGGTTTTAAAAGGAAACTGACATTACTTATGAAAATACAAAATCAAAATGCAATACTTACAAATAACAAGATATATTTCTAGAGAAAACAATCCATAAACAGAAAATAGCCATGAGTTGAATAAAACTAGCAAAAGAAGTGATCCAGAAGTTCAACTAGACCTAACAAAGAAGGAAAAAAAAAGAACTACGTGAAGTTCAAGAAACTTCCACAATAAAAATAATAAACAGAAAAACAAAAGTTGAACTTTGTGACTAAGGAAGTTTTACATAAAATAAATACATCAAGATAAGTGAAACAACGGACAAAAATGCAATAACAAGCAGAAAAAATATGAAGTTACCATGAAAAATGAAAACTTTGTACAAAAAATGTAAAGAGAAGCAAAGTACTAAATTAAAAATGCCAGAAATTACAGACACACTAAATGAGAAAGTTCACTTGTAACTCCACCAAAAATCCACTACGACAAACTCTGCTAACTTTATCTAAAATACATATAGATGAACTATGTAAGAAGTTCAAAATGTCAAACATCGGTAGTCCAACATCATTACCAGGTGAAGATAAAGGTAGCCATATCAAAGAAAGCTCATATTGAAAAGACAAATATGCATGTGCATATGCATACCTGAAGAAGGACCTAAAGCCATCACAACACCACTAACACATATAAGGATACTACCAGCCCTATATCCACCTACAAAAAACAAAAAACAAAAAACATGAAACATAGGGAAAACATATATTATTAGCAAGAAGAAAATTAAACAATGGTACAAAAAACAACTAAATAAACCCATAGAACAAAACAACTAAAATTGTAGCTAGAACTACGAAGATGAACATCAACACATCAAGGCAAGCACATGAATAATAACGACATTCAGAAAACTATTAGTATGTCATATGCAAGCTAGACTACCAAATCAATAAGAAGAAAGGATAAAGCTACATCAGATCCAGCAGCGGCCAAGACGACACACCCTTTGTTACATACATCTCGCATCTAAAAACAACAACAATGAAATGGAATCCACACAATACTACCACATAGACACGAAAATGTAGAATCTAACCATCACCTGCGCAAAAGAAAACCCCTACCTACACTTGCATCCAAACATCAAAAGAAAAAGGGGGCGCGTGGATGCTAGAGCGCACAGAAGAAATGCGGTCGATCCAGTGAAACCTAACAACGAGTGTTGGGAGGAGGCGGCAAATATACCTCTCCAGACGATGCTGAAGAACGGATCTGGGGCAGTTTTTCGCCTATGCTTCAACCCAAAACAGAATGGTCGTGCGAGAGAGAGCATGGCGTCAGGCAAAAATAGGAGCGAGGGATGCGCGCCGGTTACTCCACCCACGAGAGCAGGGAAGTGCGGCAGAGATTTCGGGGGGAGTTGGAGGAGTGGAGAATCCGATAGAGAGGCACAAGAGAGCCAGCAAGAAGAGGGGTTTTTTGGTCGAGTGAATGGAGAAAGGAAGGGATTTCTGACAAAGGGTCTTCTAGAGACACCAAGAGACAAATCCACGCAGATGGTGGAGAGGATGGTATAATTACAACATTAACTCATCCACCACAAAAACAAATGCATCAATTAAAAAAATGCAACATATTTAACAACAATATAAATAAAATGCACAATTTAAATCAATACAACTAAGAACACAAAAACACAAAATGCACATGAAAAAAAGAAGTTCTAATACACTAAAAAGGTGGGTACATATATAATTTAATACTGAAAAAACCTCATATGAACATGTCAAAAAAGACAAGCAATTTATATTGCAACAAAATCTTGTAAGTTCAGGTTACAAACCTACTCAAGATTACTACTGTTGAAAGTATGAAAACGTAAAGCAAAAGATAAAAGTTATGCGTGCATACTTGGACCAATATCATGATTGCTCACGGGACAAACCGAAAAAATCGAAGGAAAAATGAAGAATGCCAATTACAAAAAGATAAAAAAATGGAGCACACGCTACATCATTCTAAAACCGTGAAAATCGAGAAGTTCCACCAGGACTAACAAGAAAGTCCTAGTTTTACTACAAATTGAGGATGATTCAACAGCTAACCACGAACCATTTTGTAAGAATCACAAATCATGTGCTTCTACCTAAAACACGTCCGCCAATTCGAAACTCTTTGCCAAATACCTTCACACAAAAAGAACAACACACAATCAATTTCTTAAAGAAAACCGTGCAACCGCCGCGTGCGGAACAAGCACCAAATCTCCCGAATTCAAAGTATATGAATAGACCCGACAGAAATTGATGACGTAGTAATGCAGCAATTTCACTAAAAGACGCGAACAACCAGCAATCTACACATCAAAACACGAATACGACATAAGCGAATGAAACCACTCCCGCAGACGAAGAACACAAAAAGAAGTAAAATGTGCTAGAATAACAAGAAATTGTCCATGAAACTCATACCTAAATCGAATTACAATCATGTTAGACGTTCTAGAACATCGAGAACATGCATTAAACTTGTAAACTACACAAGTTCCTCATGTCCCCGAGAGCAGATTCGCTAACGAGCGAGATTTCAAACCAAGACGACCATTTAGATACTACAAAGCATATCTGGATTACGCTTAAATCACAAACAACATGACACATGAGAACAAAACAGGCGAGGAGCCATGGTTGCGAAGATAGCACGAAGGTCATGTTCGTACAGATATATATATATGACAAATTTTATCTACCACCGGTGGTAGTTACCACCACATGCGTTTGTATATTGTATGTAGTATCTATCAAATAGGAGAGTATGTACGTGTAGTATGTAGTATATAATCATGTTTAGGTAGTATATATTATTTTTTCTGGTAGTATCTATTATATTTTGTGTATGCTCATTTTTTATGTGCAAATATATATATATTTCACAAATATAATAAAAACCATGGGTCAATTTGTAATTTTTTTCATGTAACTCACTTCAAAAAATCTTATATATAGTATATGAACATAATTAAAATAATAAATTAGTATATATAGTACCACATGATAGTATATGGAAAATGTGGGATAACTATCCCTGGGTGGTAGGATGTATTTTTCCTATATATATTCGTTACCCTCGGTGAGGAATAATTATTCTTCACCCCCCTCTATTTTAACATCAATGCATCGTAATTTTACATTTTGTAAATTTTATTTTATTTTATACGTAAAAGGAGAATGTAAAAATATTTGATGTCACGTAAAATTATGAACAAACATAAATAGTGCAAAAATTCCAATAAATTCAAATTTGTTTGGTCTTCTAACCTATATTTTTGTTTTTCTTTTGTAAAATTTAATGTACTGATTCAGTATAAATGTAACTATTTGTATTTCAAATGTAATTTATTTATAAATTGATCGTAGTATAATCTCGGATGAAGAATAAACTATTCTGCACCCTGGGTGATGAATAGAGTTTATATATATATATATATATATATATATATATATATATATGTATGTATGTATACAGACACAACCCGTCTATTCTGCTAATATTATCAGAATAGTTTTTCTGCACACACTTCCCGACTACACGCTCAACGATAGTGCACTACATCCCTTTCAAACGAAACACTTCAATGTCATGAGAAAAACTGCACACACTTTTTTGACAACGTTTTGTCTTCAGTTTTTAAACCGTTTGTCGGAATGAGGCGTATAAGATACCGTTGGATTGCTACAGATAGTTTTCAACATTTTTAGCAATTCCTCTCGGTTTGAGAGTAATTTCAAAAATGGTGGGCGCATAATGGGCTGCCGCGAGCGTATTTTTGCTATTTTATCCAAACCACTCATCGGAATGAAGCAAACTATACGGCGTTGGAAAGATATCGTTGAGCCGCATATGTTTCATGTAGATTACTCTCTCTGATTCCTTACAGTTTGAGAGTAATTTCAAATTTAATAAAAACGGAATTCTATTTTTCAAATCTTTCGCTTTTTTGCTACGTTTTTTGCTGTAGTTTTTAAACCGTTCGTTGAAATGAGGCATATGTTAAGGCGTTGAAAAGATGTGTAATAGGTGCAACTTTCATATGTTGGTCATTTGTTGTGATTCCTCATGGTTTTAAACGAATTTTGAAAACGGTACCGCTGTCTACGAGTTGCAGCGAACGTATTTTTGTAAAAAAATGTCAAACCGCTTATCGGAATGATGCAAATGATACAGAGTTGGAAAGATATTGACGTGGCGCATCTTTTTCATGTAGATCAGTCTTCTAATTCCTTACGGCTTAAGAGCAGTTTTAAAATTATCAAAACACGAACACTCTATTTTTTGCGACATCCAAATCGACGTGTGAATTGCATCGGATAGAAGAACACATTGCTTTTTTGACGGATAACCACGCCGCATCAGACGAGCAAGTGAAGTTCATCATTTTATTTTATTTCAAATGTAAAATTTTCAAAACGAGGAAGTGGACAACACTTCATGTTGGACGTAAGTGAACCTCAACACTACCGAGAAGTGCAGTGCAATTTTTCTCGTTTTCGCAACAATTTATTGCGCGAGATGAACAACATTAGATGGCCGACCGTACTGCTTCAAATAAAAAACCACACCGCATAATACGGCCAAGAGAGCTGCATGATTTTTTAAAATAAATCAGTGAAGAGCATTTAGGTTTGTGTTTTTTGTTGCTCTGAGTGGCATGCAGTGCACTTGATTCTCTTTTATTCTTGTCTTGGCGTGTAGTGCACTTGTTTCCTCTTTCATTTGCAGGTCGCTTTTGTATCCACAAAAATAAAAAACTAAACCTCAACAATAAAAACAACACACTGCAGTGCACTAAACATCCAACTCCATCGGCAACTGAACCACCTCACAGTGCCATGAACCTGAAGCACTAAACCTGATGTGGGCATACCACCCGCACTACAAAGGAGGATCACCCGAGCTACAAAGGGTGTGGCGCTGGACCAGAAGGAGTGCACCAAACGGCACACTGACTGCATTTAGGCAGGAGCCGAGCTGCATTGTTGGCGGATCTGTGTGTCGGAGGCTTGATCCTCTGCAAGAAGCATGACAACAGCCAAATCCGGAGTGATTGCGGAGTGATTGCGGAGAGGGCATGGTTCTGGGATGGCCATGGCGGCACGTGTGGCACGATCAAGGACAGAGCAAGGTAAGGTGACAAGGACGAAGGGAATGAGAGAACGAAGGGTGACTCACATCTCGCGAGCGGCGTCCGACGCGATGGGTGGTCAGAGGTGGCCGAGATCGAGAATGAGATGGGGGCAGTTGCCGGCATGGATCTGCCCTGGGAGGTGGAAGGTGACCAATGGAGGAGGTGCGGGGCGGGGTGGGACGACGTAGGTAGGTGGCGATGCCGGCCTGGATGCCCAGATCCCCTCGCTGGATCGCCGGAGGAGGATGTCGGGGTAGGTGAGGCGCCTGGGTGGTGGGCTCCCGACAATGGAACCGGGCCGGGGGAGTTGCCCGCGTCGTGACTAGGGGAAGCAATAGGAGAAGGTAGGTGGGGGTCACGGGGAAGGATGGCGGAAGGATGGTGGAGGGAGGCGGGATTTCGGTGGTGCGTGGTGGGGTGGGGTTGGGTGGGGTGGAGCGGGGCAAGGCTCCGGCGGTGCGTGGTGCGTCGTGGGGTGGGGAGGGGCGGGGCGAGGCTCCGTCTGTGCATGGTGGGATGGGGATCCTCCGGAGCGTGGTGTGGAGGATCCCCGATGATCTCCAACACCGCGACGAGTCCTTCCCCAACCTCCTAATCTGGCAGAGGTGACCGACAACGGTGGGGGATCGTAGCGCGTGACGCGGATGGCCGGGTGGCATCGCGGCAACATGAGGGGGGGCATCGTGGTGGTTTCAAGGGCGCGAGGGAGGCGGCGGCAGCGCACGGGGAGGAAGTGGTGCGACGGCGGCGTGGGGAGGGAGGTGGGTGGAAGGCTGGTGTTCGTGGGAGAGAGATGAGTGGGGTGAGATGGCAAGGATAAGGTAGTGTTTTTTTGTGCGTGCAGTTCGATCGGTCGTCATTTTTGGTTAGTTTGTAGCTACGGGATGGGTGCGTGGGAAGGTGTTAGCAGAATAAGAGGAAGTGTGTGCTGAATAAGTATCTTAGGGGGTGTTTGTAGATTAGACCCATCCTATATATATATATATATATATATATATATATATATATATATATATATATATATATATATATATATATATATATGACAAATTTTATCTACCACCGGTGGTACTTACCACCACTTGCGTTTGTATGTTATATGTAGTATCTATCAAATCGGAGAGTATGTACGCGTAGTATGTAGTATATAATAATGTTTAGGTAGTATATATACTATTTTTTCATAGTATGTATCATATTTTGTGTATGTTCTTTTTACGTCCAAAAATATATGTATTTCACAAATATAATAAAAACTATGGGCTAACTTGTAATTTTTTCATGTGACTCACTTTAAAAAATCTTATATAGAATATATAAACATAATTAAAATGATAAATTGATATATATAATACCGGATGATAGTAAAATTACAAGTTAGCCCATAATTTTTATATCATCGGGTAGTATATATATTAATTTATCATTTTAATTATGTTTTGTCACATCCCTCGTATTCCTTGTTAGGATTTAACAACTTGTGCTCATGTCTTCTTTCATTGCATTCAAGAAATGGAAATAAACTCAAAAGAAGTGGTAAAATCCAAAGCAAAACCCTAGACACTCCTTATTCAAAAGAAATCTAACCCTTGTCAAAATCAATGAATTCAAAATGGCCATTAGAAAAGTTCATCTTTTCTGATAAATATAGAAAACAAGATATCATAAATGAAACCTATTTTCAAAATATTTTGGCATTTTAAATTTAAGCTAAAAGCTAGTGAAATCAATTATATATTTGATTTCAAATAATTCAAAGTTTTCAAAAATGTTGAAAACTTTATGAGTGGTTGGAAATATTCCAACTAACACTCTAGTATTTTTCAAACTATTTTAGGAATAGTTTGAAGCCAAAAATAAAACAAAACAAATGTCAGAAAGAATAAACACAAAACAGAAAAGAAGAAAAATGGGAAGAAGCTTACTTGTCGCTCACCTGAGGCCCATCCCACCTTTCCCAGTCGTCTTCCTCCTGCCAGTCGGAGCAGGAGGTGGCTGCCGCGTTCCCCGGCGCGCCCACGCAGCTGCGTGCCTGCCTAGCCACTTTAACGCGCTGGCGCAAACGGGGATAAGCTCCCCGAGGTCTCACCGTGCTCATCCCCTCGCCATTCGCCCCCAGTTCTCTCTCTCTATCTCTCGCGGCCGCCATGACCAAAGCTTGAGCTCGAGCTCGCCGTCGCTCCAGCCCCTCTCCCTCTCTCCTGAGTTGCGCTTTAGCTTCACCTTCGCTACCTGAAGCTCTCCAACTAGTCGCAAGACGCCAAGAACCCCTCAGACGCCGCCACGCCGTCATCTTCCTCCTCGGGTCACCGGAGCTCGCCGCCGTTGTTCTCCCTCCTCAGGCCATCCCCGAGCCCACTCACGACGCCTCTGCACTCCGCGTGAGTGGGCTCGGGGATGGCCTGAGGAGGGAGAACAACGACGGAGAGCTCCGCTGACCCGAGGAGGAAGATGACGCCGTGACGCCGTCATCTTCCTCCTCGGGTCACCGGAGCTCGCCGCCGTTGTTCTCCCTCCTCAGGCCATCCCCGAGCCCACTCACGACGCCTCTGCACTCCGTGTGAGCTCAGGGTTCTTTCCCCCAAGTTTCCCCCTCAATCCCTTCCTCTAGGCCCCGATTCCACCGAAGCCTGACGAGATCCGCCGCGGGACCTCGTCGCCGGTAGCTCTCCGGTGATCGGCTAGTCATTCTGAGGCCACCAATGGCTTCAAAGCGTCGCGTAGATGTTGTAGGAGCCCAGCCCCATGCGTGATACCCTCTGTTTTGATGACCCCGATGACGCCCGAGCTTCGGCCGCCGCCAAGCTCATCGCCGGCGTCATCTGCGGCCATTTCATCCCCTGCTACGTGCAAAAATGGAGCCGCGGGTGAAGTGTCGTTCGTCTGGTGCCCTCCGCATGAAGTTTGGTCATCGGAGATGCATTTCCGAGCCCCTCCGCCGTTATGGTGGTCGCCGGAGGCTCACCACCAACGAGATCGACCTCGCCGCGGTGGATCTGACACCCCTGAGCCTATGACAGGTGGGGCCAGCCCCTTGGCTAATTAAAATTAGGTTAATAAAAATAATTAATTAATTAAAAACCTAAATAGTCAGTGACATGTGGGTCCAGCACTGTTAAATACCTATTTAAGTTTAAACTTAACTAAAAACTGGCCAGAGTCACTTACCAGTGGGTCCCACTGGTCAGGTTTGACTTTCAACGGCTAGATTGACCTGCTGATGTCATGCTGATGCAATAAAGACTTTCCTGTTTAAAAACAATTCCAGAATAAGTTCAAAACTTTGGCAATTCATAGAAAATTGAATATAACTCCAAATTTGACAAATAATATATGTAAAAGGATCAGAAAAATTGAAGGAATCCAATGGTGCTATTTTCATGCATGAAAAACAAAGTTATGAAACAGCATCAGGTCAAATCAATTAAAAGAATTTGCTAAACTATAATTCAAATGATATTTGAATTATAATTACAAATCAAGAGCACCCAAAGGGTTCTGCTAGTCATCTCAAACCATGATACATTGCATTTCATGCAATATTTTGTTGCATATGTTTGATCTTGATTGATTGTTGTTATTCCGGTAGGCTCCGCCCCTCCGGATACGTCTGATTATCCGACTGACGGATATCACCCCTCTGTTGAGCAACAAGGCAAGCAACCATTTTGATCATCCCGATAAATCCCATGTTCTCGCTCCTGCTCTAATTTATTGCATTAGGTCAAAATACTTTCAATGCTTTTACCACGTTAGTTGAATCCACTTCCTTTGCATGACCTGTCCTTGTCACAGTAAATAGTTGAACCTTGCAACCTAGCATACCTGGTAGATGCTTGAGCCATGATGTGTATTATTATGCTATGCATGATATGCTTAGAGTTGTGTATGGTTTGTCATCTGGGTGATGAACGGGATCGTGAGAATGTGATCAATTGGTAAAGGTCGTGTGTTGAACCTGATTTGGTAAAGCTACCGGTGAAAGCCTATGTAGGAGTACATGGCGGGTTGTTTCATTCGAACCGTCCTTAGGACCTGAGGTCCGTGTATGTAATCCAAGACTAGATACTACCACACGTTGGGATACTTAATTGACCCTCTCGACTTATTAATCGCTTAGTACTCGGTCCATGAGTTGCAAGTCGTTTCTGGTGTTTATAGTCATGTCGGAGGCCGTGCGTAGCGCTGACCTTAGAGGTGGGCTATGATGCGGTAGGCAGTGGCACGATGTACCAAGTGGCACTCAGATGGTGGGCTTGGGAACCCTGCACACATCGTTTGGGGCCGTGGCGGAAACCTCGGCCGGACTTTCGTGCGGGTTACCCTCAGATAGGCGATAAACCTCGACTAAGTATTAGCATGGTTAACGGTCGTGGCCGATTCCCTCGCTGGGCTTCCGCTTGAAGGTTGCCGAGGTGCATGACGTGCACATGGCGATGAGTGACGAGAGCTGACAAGTCTCCATCGTATCTACTTTTCCAAACACTTTTTCCCTTTTTTTAAACTCTAATTTGCATGATTTGAATGGAACTAACCTGGACTAACGCTGTTTTCAGCAGAATTGCCTTGGTGTTGTTTTTGTGCAGAAATCAAGTTCTCCAAACGTCCTAAAAATTGACGGGGGGCACTTTTGGAAAATATGAAAAATACCTGCGCAAAGATCCACCTGAGGGGGTGGGCCAGTGGACCACAAGCCCTTCCACCGCCACCCCCTCGTGGCAGTGGGCAAGCTTGTGGGGCCCACACGGCTCTGCCGCCCCCAATCTCAGCTCTATAAGTTCACTTTCATCCCAGAAAAAATATAAAGAAAAATTTCGTCGCTTTTACGATACGAAGGCGCCGCCATATCCTGTTCTTCATCTGGAGGGCAGATCTGGAGTCCGTTTTGGGCTCCGGAGAGGGGAAATCGTCGCCATCGTCATCATCAACCTTCTTCCCTCTCCAATTCCATGAAGCTCTTCGCCGTTCTTGAGTAATCTATTCGTAGGCTCGCTGGGCAGTGATGAGTAGGATGAGATCTATCATGTAATCGAGTTAGTTTTGATGGGGATTGATCCCTAGTATCTACTATGTTCTGAGATTGATGTTGCTACTACTTTGCCATGCTTAATGCTTGTCACTAGGGCCCGAGTGCCATGATTTCAGATCTGAAATTATTATGTTGTCACCAATATATGTGTGTTTTAGATCCGATCTTGCAAGGTGTAGTCACCTAGTATGTGTTATGATCCGACAACAGCGGAGTGACAATAACTGGAACCACTCCCGGTGATGACCATAGTTTCAGGAGTTCATGTGTTCACCAAGTGCTAATGCGTTGGTCCGGTTCTTTATTAAATGGAGAACCTTAATATCCCGTAGTTTCCTTTTGGACCCCGCTACCACAGGAGGGATGGACAATAGATGTCATGCAAGTTCTTTTCCCTAAGCATGTATGACGACACACAGAATGCATGCCTACATCACATTGACGAACGGGAGATAGCCACTTATCTCTCCGTGTTATAACTATTGCATGATGAATATCATCCAAACAAATCACCGACCCATTGCCTACGAGTTTGTCCTACTGCTGCTGTTACTTGTCTTGCTCTGCTACTACTACTACTACCATCGCTTGCTCTGTTGCTACTTGCTACTACTGTCACTACTGCTGTTCCTTGCCACTGTTGTTACTCGCTACTTTGGTGTTACTACTTTGCTTGCAGATACTAATCTTTCAGGTGTGTTTGAATCTGACACATTCAGCTGCTAATAATCGAGAGTATTCTCTCACCTCCTGTTTGGCGATCAACAAATTTGGGTCGAATACTCTACCCTCGAAACCTGCTACGATCCCACACGTTGGTGGGCCGTCAACAACATTCTTCTAGTTTCGATTGCGGGAGAGTGCTAGCAGCATTCTTCTGGTGCCATTGCAAGGGAAGGTCTGCTGTTATGGAGTCAGCATTTTTGTGGCGCCGTTGCCAGGGAGGTATTGCTATATTCTCTGAGTTACTTGGGATTTATATCCGTTGATCACTATGAAGAATCTGAAGGATCCGAAAACCAAAGTCTTGCCCTCAACTATGAGGGGAGGTAAGGAATTTCCATCTAGCTCTGCACTTGATTCACCTTCAGTTATGAGTAAGTTTGCGACATCACCTCCTGCAAGAAATCTTGATATGTTGCATGTGCTTGATGATGCTTATGATACTACTGCTAGAGATGCTATGCTTGATACTATGCCTGATGATGCTATGTTTGATACTGCTAGAGATGCTATGCTTGATACTGCTCTGCCTGATATTGCTAGAGATGTTATGCCTGATGATGCTATATATAAGGATGACGCTATAGCCCATCTTGCCAAACTACACGATATAGCCACCCTTTTTGCTAATGAGGAGAAGATCTGCCACTACTATATCCTTAAGTTGTTTCCTTTCTCTCTAAAGGATGACGCTAAAGTCTGGTTCACCTCTCTTGCTCCTGGATGTGTGAGTAGTCCCCAGGATATGGTCTATTACTTCTGTGAGAAATATTTCCCTGCCCATAAGAAGCAAGCTGCCTTGCAGGAAATATACAGCTTTGCTCAACTCCAAGAAGAGAGTCTCCCACAAGCTTGGGGGAGGTTCGTCCAGCTACAAAATGCTTTGCCTGATCACCCTCTTAATAAGAACGAGATACTTGATATCCTCTATAACGGACTTAACGATGCTTCTGGAGACCACCTAGATAGTTGTGCCGGTTGTGTTTTTAGGGAACGAACTGTAGAACAAGCTAAGACCCTACTGAATAACATCTTGATCAAAGATAATGCTTGGACTATTCCCGAACCACCTCCTAAGCTAACTCCAAAGAAAAGAGGTATTCTATTCCTCAGTTTCGAAGATATGCAAGAAGCCAAGAAATCTATGCAAGAGAAAGGCATTAGATCTGAAGATGTCAAAAATCTACCACCTATCGAAGAGATCTATGGTCTCGATAACCCGATACAGGTAGTAGAAGTGAATTCTCTACGTAGGTTCAGTGAGAGTGATATTCCTTTTGACAAACCTGCTAGCCTATGCTTTGATGAATTTGACAACTTTGTTGCCAAACAACAGAGTTTCAATGATTATGTTAGCAGACATTTGGAACAAAGTACTCGTATGCTTAGCCATTTAAGTGCTTGTATAGACAGAAATGTCAACGATCTGAAGCTTCTGAGTAAACATGCCTCTATGATTACTACTCAGGTAGAACAAGTACTTCAAGCTCAGAATGACCTGCTCAATGAATTAAATGACAACTCTGTCAGAGTCATTACTAGAGGAGGCAAAATGACTCAGGAACCATTGTATCCTGAAGGTCATCCTAAGAGAATTGATCAAGATTCTCAAGGAATCAATGCTGGTACACCCAGTCATCCTAAGGAGAATAAGAAGGATGATAGAAACCTACATGCCAGTTCACTAAATACTGTCACACCTGAAGAACCTAATGATATTTTTGCGTCTGATGCAGAAACACAATCTAGTGATGAACATGAACCTGGTGACAATATGAACAGTGATGTTCATAATAATGCTCAACCTAGCAATGATGAGGATGTGGAGATTGAACCTACGGTTAATCCTGATAACCCACAACCTAAGAGATATGATAAGAATGACTTCACTGCTAGGAAGCATGGTAAAGAAAGGGAACCATGGGTTCAGAGAACTATGACCTTTCCTCCTAAGCCATCCAAGAAAAAGGATGATGAGGATTTTGAGCGTTTCGTTGAGATGATAAGACCCATCTTTCTGCAGATGCGGTTAACTGATATGCTCAAGATGTCTCCGTATGCCAAGTACATGAAAGATATCGTGACTAATAAACGGAAGATACCAGATCTTGAGATCTCCACCATGCTTGCCAACTACACTTTTAAAGGTGGAACTCCTAAGAAACTTGGTGATCTCGGAGTGCCCACTATACCTTGCTCCATTAAAGGAAACTACGTAAGAACTACCTTATGTGACCTTGGAGCTGGTGTTAGTGTTATGTCGCTCTCTCTTTATCGTAGACTTGAGTTGGATAAGTTGACACCCACTGAAATTTCTCTGCAGATGGCCGACAAATCAACTGCTTTCCCTATCAGCATTTACGAGGATATGCCTGTTGTGGTTGCTAATACTACTATCTTAACAGACTTTGTTATCTTGGATATTCCAGAGGACGATGCCATGGCTGTCATCCTCGGAAGACCCTTTTTAAACACTGCAGGGGCTGTTATATATTGCAACAAAGGCAATGTCACTTTCCATGTCAACGGTAATGAGCACACAGTGCACTTTCCGAAGAAATGATATCAAGTACATTGCATCAATGCTATCGAAAAGACTTCATCGATTCTTATTGGGAGCTTTGAATGCCCTATTCCTCATGTCAAGATGAAGTATGATTTTCTTGTTGGGGAGATACATAGCCCCATTGAGGTGACTTAGTGGCTATTTCAAAATTCTCCGTTCTCTCTTGCGATTCAAGAAGGTTTTGTCATGAGGGCTTGATCAACCCCATTGACGGATTTCTTTGATGACCATGAAATGGATGAATCAAAGAGTCACATACCTCGTTTTGAGCTTTCATTTTCTTTTTCTTAGAAGAAAAATGATAGAATTAGTTTAGCTTTTCCTGTTTTCTGTTTTAGCATCCCGAAGAAAAATACCTCGAAAATAAAAGTTCTCCGATGGTCCTGGAAATTTAGTATGTTTTTTTCTGGAATTTTTGAAAATTACTGGGCCTCAGAGCTGGCCTGGGGGCCAGACCAGTGGGTCACAAGCCCTACCACCGCCACCCCCTGGTGGCGAAGGGCAAGCTTGTGGGGCCCACAGGGACCCCCTCCACTCATTCCAGCTCCCAGCCTCTTCTTCCACCTCAAGAAAAAATTGTTTCGCAGCTCAAACCCGTGTTCTTGCTCATTTGGCTGTGATTTTCGATCTCCTTGGTCAAAGCACCATTCTTCGAGCCGTTTTGGCGAAATTACTCCTTGGTAAGTGACTCCTCCATTGGTCCAATTAGTTTTTGCTCTAGTGCTTTATCCTTCGCTTATTCTTGCTACCTTGGTGACCCTGTTCTTGAGCTAGAAAGGTTGATTTTAGCTGGTCCCAAGTAGTTTTAGTGCGTGATATGGTCTCTAGGCACTAGTAGGAGTAGTTGCTACAAGGTATGCATGGTCTTCATTCACTTTTCTCTTGAACTTCAAAAATTTCAGCAAAAGGAAATTATGTTCAGGAGGAAGTTTCATGGTGGTTCCTCAAGTAAGAAGGGTCCCCATCTTTATTTTTGGGAGCCCGAACCTTTTCAACTAAGGGACGCACCGGTGCAACCATGTGAATGGCCTTCCGATGAGTTTACGATCGAAGCAGGTTTCAAGGATGAGTTTGATACACTTGTCTGCAATGCCCGGTTAGAAGAATTCCTCTCAGATAAATGTAAACAGTATGCTATGCTCACTTCCTCTTTCGTGTGTAGATTTAAATTTTCAGTTGGCCGTGACTCATCCATACTGTTTGATCTGTACAACAATTCCTATGCCATGGATTTGGAGGATTTCAATAGGATTTGCAAGATACCCGATGGGGGTAGTATTAATGATCCTTCTAAGTCGTCGGTCAGAGACTTTGTCTCCAGTATAACTGTTGGAGAAACCAGAGATATCACGCAAGCCACCATAGGAAGCATCCATTTCCCTGCCTTGCACTACTTTGCCCTCTTCATAGGTAGGTGCATTAACGGCAAGGGTGCACATTGTCACCTATGCGCTTCCGACCTTAGTATCCTTAAGAGCGCAGTAACAGGTGACAGGAGCTTCAATATGGGAGCTATAATAGCAAGGAGGCTGAATAAAAAAGCCAGTGAGGGGGATTTCTTTAGTGGAGTTTATGCTACACGCTTAGCAGATTTTCTTGGAATATCCATCCGTTCAGAAGACCCTCCTCTCCGTACAACCTACCTTGATCGTGTCGCTCTAACACGCTACCAGTTCCTTGAGAGAGATCATGGATCCCTCCTATACCGCTTGATATTTAACCGGCAGCGTGTTTTCCCTATTACCCTTCCTGCTCCTGCTTTCTTTGACTCTCAGGTAAAACGAAGATACTACATAACCAGAGGAGAGGCAGAGGAGTATGAGAGGGAGGCGACGGCTGCTCGACTTCGCGAGACAGCTATTCAGGCAGTGGCTGCAGCAATCCTGTATAACTCCCATTATGATTTTGGGTTTCGCCAGGACCATCCATGGGAGTAGACTAAGCTAGGCCAAAATCCTAAGCTTGGGGGAGTACGTGTTCTCACCGACTTTACGTTCATGCTTATGCTTTCACTTTGTTAGGTGGTGTTTACACATTGCCACTGTATTATCCATGCTAGTTTATTTTCGTTTTCTTGTTTTCTTGTTTTGTGTCCTTTTGAGAAAACCCAAAAAGATTTTTCTTTCTTCTTTTGCTTGTTGGGAGCTTTCCCGCGTAAATAGTTTTCTTTTTCTTTGGGTCAAGGTAGAAGATATTGGTTTCAATGTTTAGTGGTTTTGCATGCTTACCTGTTTAGCTTTCAAAGAGTCATATTACCTTGTCTTCTCCTTTGTGTTTACCTATAGATTCAGCTTAGTCCAATGCATGAGCGCCCTTATTATTGTTCACATCGTTCGATCGTGCAAGTGAAAGGCAATAATGATGATATATGATGAAGTGACTGAGACTGAAAAGCTGGTATGAACTCTATCTATTTTGTTTTTGTAAATATGACTAGCTTGTCGACCTAGATTCAGCTTTGTTGTGAGAGAACCATGATTGCAATGACAACTTAGAGATCATAGTTTCTGATGCCAAGCTTATTTAGCTAGAATTTTATAATGGTTTGTCTTGAATGCCAACATAGATTTTGAGATGACTATGATGTAGTATGATAGGATGGTATTCTCCTTTGAATGTTTCAAGTGGCTTGACTTGGCGCATGTTCATGCATGTAGTTAAAACAAAATCAACATAGCCTCTATGATGTTCGTGTTCATGGTGATTTATATCTTGTTCATGCTTGCATTCAATGTTAGTCAAACTCATTGCATCTTGATGACTGTTGTCGCTCTCTAGTTGGTCGCTTCCCAGTCTTTTGCTAGCCTCCACTTGTACTAAGCTGAATACTGCTTGTGCATCCACTTCCATAAACCCAAAAGTTTTTCCACAAGAGTCCACTATACCTACCTATTTGCGGTATCTACCTACCGTTCCAAGTAAATTTGCATGTGCCACTCTCTAAACCTTCAAGAAATAATCTGTTTTGCATGCCCGAACCGCTCATGTGGTGACAGGGGGCTATTCGTATCTTCCATGCTAGGAGTGTTATCCTCGACATGTGTTTATTCACTGTCATTCACGAGAAAGGGGTCGGTAATTGGAATGCCCAGTTCCACGCTTAAATCGAAAACATAACTGTAAAACAAGACTCCCCCCGGATTGATGTTAGTATGGACGGTACCCGAGGATTCGGCTAGCCGTGGAGTGTGACTGATTGGTGGTGGGGAGTTAAAACTTTACTTTTCTGTTTGGGAACCGCCTATAACATGAGTAGCATGGAAGATATTGAGAACTCTTGGTCATTGCGTTGACAATGAAAGCATGCCACCCAAAATTATTATCTCTGTTTTCAAAGCTTGAGCTCTGGCATCTCTACAAATCAATGCTTCCCTCTGCGAAGGGCTTGTCTATTTATTTTCCTGTTGAGTCGTCCTCTTCTTTTACAAGCACCAATTAGAGACCACCTCTGTCATTTTTATGCTTTGCATTTGACTGATATTTAGTATGACTATGACTGGATCTTCGTTGGTGTGAATTACAATGTTTAGTCAGCCCTTGATCTTTGAAAGTGCTCTGCATTTATGTTTTGCGGTCTCAGAAAGAGCTAGCGAGATACCACCTATTCATATTGCTCGATGCTTGTTTTGATTGAAGTGTTGGTATTTGAAACTCATTATTATTTGCTCGTTAGCTGATTATGCCATTGATATTAGTTTACAGTGAGACCTTTGTGTCACTTGCTTATGTGGTTAACTTGTGATCTTGCTGAAATTCTGGTTATGAGTTAGACATAGTTGCAACAACAAGATCAAACAGAGTTTGTCAAAGTTTTTCTTTCTCTCTCAGTTTGTCAACTGAGTTTCTTGAGGACAAGCAAGGTTTTAAGCTTGGGGGAGTTCATACGTCTCCATCGTATCTACTTTTCGAAACTCTTTTGCCCTAGTTTTGGACTCTAATTTGCATGATTTGAATGGAACTAACCTGGACTGACGTTGTTTTCACCAGACTTGCCTTGGTGTTGTTTTTGTGCAGAAATCAAAGTTCTCCAAACGTCCTGAAAATTTACGGGGAGCACTTTTGGAAAATATGAAAAATACCTGCGCAAAGATCCACCTGAGGGGTGGGCCAGTGGGCCACAAGCCCTGCCACCGACACCCCCTGGTGGCGCTGGGCAAGCTTGTGGGGCCCACACGGCTTTGCCGCCCCCAATCTCAGCTCTATAAGTTCACTTTCGTCCCAGAAAAAATAAAAAGAGAAGATTTCGTCGCGTTTACGATACGGAGGCGCCGCCACATCCTGTTCTTCATATGGAGGGCAGATGTGAGTCCGTTTTGGGCTCCGGAGAGGGGAAATCGTCGCCATCGTCATCATCAACCTTCTTCCGTCTCCAATTCCATGAAGCTCTTCGTCGTTCGTGAGTAATCTAGTCATAGGCTCGCTGGGCGGTGATGAGTAGGATGAGATCTATCATGTAATCGAGTTAGTTTTGATGGGGATTGATCCCTAGTATCCACTATGTTCTGAGATTGATGTTGCTACTACTTTCCCATGCTTAATGCTTGTCACTAGGGCCCGAGTGCCATGATTTCAGATCTGAAATTATTATGTTGTCACCAATATATGTGTGTTTTAGATCCGATCTTGCAAGCTGTAGTTACCTACTATGTGTTATGATCTAGCAACCCCGGAGTGACAATAACCGGAACCACTCCCGGTGATGACCATAGTTTGAGGAGTTCATGTGTTCACCAAGTGCTAATGCGTTGGTCCGGTTCTTTATTAAAAGGAGAACCTTAATATCCCGTAGTTTCCTTTTGGACCCCGCTGCCACGGGAGGGATGGACAATAGATGTCATGCAAGTTCTTTTCCCTAAGCACGTATGACAACACACGGAATGCATGCCTACATCACATTGACGAACGGGAGCTAGCCACATATCTCTCCGTGTTATAACGGTTGCATGATGAATATCATCCAAACAAATCACCGACCCATTGCCTACGAGTTTGTCCTACTACTATTGTTACTTGTCTTGCTCTGCTGCTACTGCTACTACTGTCAGTTGCTCTGTTGCTACTTGCTACTGCTGTCACTACTGATGTTCCTTGCCGCTGTCGTTACTCGCTACTTTGCTGTTACTACTTTGCTTGCAGATACTAATCTTTCAGGTGTGGTTGAATCTGATACATTCAGCTGCTAATACTCGAGAGTATTCCCTCACCTCCTCTTTGGCGATCAACAAATTTGGGTCGAATACTCTACCCTCGAAAACTGGTACGATCCCACGCGCTGGTGGGCCGTGAACAACATTCTTCTAGTTTCAATTGCCGGAGAGTGCTAGCAGCATTCTTCTGGTGCCGTTGCAAGGGAAGGTCCGCTATTACGGAGTCAAGATCGTGTGTGAAGAAGTACACCCATGCAGGGTTATGATCTATTCGAATAGCCATGTCCGCGGATATGGACTTCTTGGTAACATATGTTGTTCATAGATAACTATAATGGCTACACATAAAATTGTCAAGATAAGCGTGAGTGTCATGGACGACATTTCCGTAGGGAGACGGAGTGATTCCACGATGGCGTATTGTTGTGGTGTTAGTGGACTGGTGTGCGAGAAATATAGTTGTCAAAACTATTTAAAAATGCAAGTTGTCTAGCCAAGAGTCAAATGCTGGCTTTCCGCATGAAACCCCACAACTCCTTGTTGATACATTGCATGAGTAGATAGATTATCCTAAAGTCTTGCTGAGTAGTTTTGTACTCACGTTTGCTTAATGATGTGTCTTATTCTGCTATGCATGCTATGCTTAGAGTTGTGTATGGTCTGTCATTTGGGTGATGAACAGGATCGTGAGAATGTGATCAGTTGGTAAAGATCGTGTGTTGAAACTGATTTGCTAAAGGTACCGGTGAAAGGCTATGTAGGAGTACATGGCGGGTTGTTTCATTGGAGCCGTCCTTAGGACCTGAGTTCCGTGTATGTAATCCAAGATTAGATACTACCACACGTTGGGATACTTAATTGACTCTCTCGACTTATTAATCGCTTAGTACTCGGTCCAGGAGTTGCAAGTAGTTTCTAGTGTTTATAGTCATGCTGGAGGCCGTGCGTAGCACTGACCTTAGAGGTTGGCTATGATGTGGTAGGAAGTGGCACGGTGTACCAAGTGGCACCCGGATGGTGGGCTTGGGAACCATGCGCACATCGTTTGGGGCCGTGGCGGAAACCTCAGCCGGACTTCCGTGCGGGTTACCCTCAGATAGGCGATAAACCTGGACTAAGTATTAGCATGGTTAACGGTCGTGGCCGACTCCCTTGCTGGGCTTCCGCTTGAAGGTTGCTGAGGTGCATGACGTGCACATGGCGATAAGTGGCGAGAGCGTGTGTGAAGAAGTACACCCCTGCAGGGTTATGATTTATTCGAATAGCCGCGTCCGTGGATATGGACTACTTGGAAACATATGTTGTTCATAGATAACTATAATGGCTACTCATAAAATTGTCAAGATAAGCGTGACTGTCGTGGACGGCATTTCCGTAGGGAGACGGAATGGTTCCACGATGGAGTATTGTTGTGGTGTTAGTGGACTCGTGTGCGAGAAATATAGTTGTCAAAACTATTTATAAATGCAAGTTGTCTAGCCAAGAGTCAAATGCTGGCTTTCCGCATGAAACCCCACAACTCCTTGTTGATACATTGCATGAGTAGATAGATTATCCTAAAGTCTTGCTGAGTACTTTTGTACTCACGTTTGCTTAATAATTTGTTGCAGAGGTTGTTAATGACCCTAATGGAGGGTTCTACCTAGACATCGACGATGACGAGTAGCTGGTATCCCAGCTACGATCTGGCCCGAGGATGGGTCTGTAGATAGTCAGGCCATGTGCCTTTATCTTTCCATCTGTCTGTACTAAAACAGTTTTACTCTTCCGCTGTATGAATTATGATGATGGGTCGTGAGACCCCTATTTGTGAAATATGATGTGTGAGGCTCTTCCGAGCCTTCTAAATAAAGTTTGTATGTTTATGGTTATGTTGTGATGCCATCGATGTATTTATACATATCGATATACCATGCGTACGTGTGTTGTACTTGATATGTATGGGGTTCGATTACCTAGTCGTATGCCTTAGTAGCACTCCTTACGGGGAAATGCCCCTTTGTGATTCCATCGAGCCATGGTAGTTCGCTACTGCTCCGGACACATTGGTTGACCGGCATGTGTCCTTCTTAGCTGCTGTGTCTATCCCTTTGGGAAATGTCACGCGTATGTACTGGAGTCCTTGTAGCTTGCTACGACTCGTCTACATTTGTTGATGACCGACACCTGCTTTGCTAGGTCATGTATGCATGTCCCTATACGGAACTGCCACTTTAGTTTATGACTAGACATGTTGATCCGGGTTCTTTGACATAGGATAGCTAGCGACATAATTGCATACGCGAGTCAAAAGGCGCAAACAGTCCCGGCTAAGGAAAGGCTGCAACCGTGGGGATAACTGTGCGTGAGACCTGATGACCGACAAGTATAGGGGATCAATCGTAGTCCTTTTGATAAGTAAGAGTGTCGAACCCAACGAGGAGCAGAAGGCTCTGATAAGCGGGTTTCAGCAAGGTAATAACTGCAAGCAGTGAAAGTAGCGGTAACAAGTGATTGTGTAGCGAGGTGAAACATAGCAAGCAAAGAGTAACAAGTAACAAGTAGTAGCAATGGTGCAGCAAGTGGCCCAATCCCTTTTGTAGCAAGGGACAAGCCTGAACAAAGTCTTATAGGAGGAAAAACGCTCCCGTGGACACACGGGAATTTATGTTATGCTAGTTTCATCATGTTCATATGATTCACGTTCGTTACTTTGATAGTTTGATATGTGGGTGGACCGGCGCTTGGGTACTACCCTTACTTGGACAAGCATCCCAATTATGATTAACCTCTCTCGCAAGCATCCACAACTACAAAAGAAGAATTAAGACAAAGTCTAACCATAACATTAAACTAGTGGATCCAAATCAGCCCCTCACGAAGCAATGCATAGACTGGGGTTTAAGCTTCTGTCACTCCAGCAACCCATCATCTACTTACTACTTCCCAATGCCTTCCTCTAGGCCCAAATATGGTGAAGTTTTATGTAGTCGATGTTCACATAACACCACTAGAGGAAAAGACAACATACAACATATCAAAATACCGAACGAATATCAAATTCCCATGCTTATTATCAGCATGACTTATCCCATGTCCTCAGGAACAAAAGTAACTACTCACAAGACATAATCATAATCATGACCAGAGGTGTAATGAATAGCATCAAGGATCTGAACATAAACTCTTGCACCAAGTAATCCAACTAGCATCAACTACAAAGAGTAATCAACACTACTAGCAACCTTACAAGTACCAATCGGAGTCGCGAGACGAAGATTGTTACAAGAGATGAACTAGGGATTAGAGAGGAGATGGTGCTGATGAAGATGTTGATGAAGATGCCTCCCCTCCGACAAGAGGAGTGTTGGTGATGACGATGGCGATGATTCCCCCTCCGGGAGGGAAGTTTCCCCAGCAGGATCGTCCTGCCAGAGCTCTAGATTGGATCTGCTCAAGTTCCGCCTCGTGGCGGCGGCGAAACCACGAAAAAGCTCCTCTTTATTTTTTTCCAGACCAGGACGCTTCATATAGCAAAAGAGGGGGCTAGTGGACCGTCAGGCAGCCCACAAGCCTGCCCTGCGCCACCAGGGGGTGGTGGCGGTGGGCAAGCTTGTGGAGCCCTGGTGGCCCCCCTCCGGTAGTTCTTTCACCCAGTATTTTTTATATATTCCAGACAAAATCCACGTAACTTTTCAGGGCATTTGGAGATGTGCAGAATAGTGGACTAGGATTTGCTCCTTTTCAAGTCCAGAATTCCAGCTGCCTGAATTCTCCCTCTTCAAATAAACCTTGCAAAATAAGAGAGAAAAGGCATAAATATGGTACCACAAGTAATATAAAAGCCCAAAAAGCAATAAATATCAACATGAAAGCATGATGCAAAATGGGCATATCAACTCCCCCAAGCTTAGACCTCGCTTGTCCTCAAGCGAAAACCAAATTCCATAAACATGTCCACATGTTGAGGGACGAAGGTGTCGATAAAACATAATACGGACATGAGGGCATCATGATCACACATAGAATATCAATACATCATAAAGATTCTTATGGGAAAGTAAAAATTCCGTCACAAAGTAAAGCACGAAGCAAAAACCTTACGAGAAGTAACCAACAATAGTCCATAGTCATTAAAGCAATTGCAATTTATCACAACATCAGAAAGAGTCAAATAAGAGCTTGTAAGGCAAACCCACATACTCAATCATCTCTTTTGTTTTCCACAATTGTTACAACTCACGTGGTACTCATGTTGTCAAAGTTTCAGCTGGACACAGCGGAAGATAGGGGCTTATAGTTTTGCCTCCCAACGGTTTTACCTCAAGGGTAAAGTCAACAACAATAAAGCATAAGTACTCAACTCCAAGTTGATACATGAATATATATCTTTCCCAAGCATGTGACAGTAGCCAAGACAAAGGCAAAAAGGGAATTGGTGAAGATCACCATGACTTTTACAAGGGCAAAAAGTAAAGGTACAAGATAGGCCCTTCGCAGAGGGAAGCAGAGGTTGTCATGCGCTTTTGAGGTTTGAATGTGTGTCCTCTTAGTGCGGAGGAACGTCACTTTATATTGCCTCCTGTGATAAAGAACTTTATCATGCAGTCTGTCGCTTTTATGTCTTCCTCATCACAGGTTCGTACAAAGCTTATTTTCCACACACTAATAGATCATACATATTAGAGAGCAATTTTTATTGCTTGCACCGATGACAACTTACTTGAAGGATCTTATTCAATCCATAGTTAGGTATGGTGGACTCTCATGGCAAAACTGGGTTGGAGGTTTATGGATGCACAAGTAGTATCTCTACTTGGTGCGGGAGTTTTGGCTAAATTGAGGTGGAAGCAATCGTCACATGCTAAGGGATCTCTAATCATATAACATTGTTTGGAACCAAGCAAACAAAGTTCATTATGTTGTCTTCCTTGTCCAACATCTACTCCTAGGCATGTAATAGTTTGGTGAGTGCTCACAATTGTAAAAAGTGTCTAAGATGATATATCTATATGTGAACCTCTCTTTCCTTATTACTTCTTATTAATTGCAACAATGACTGAGGTGTATGTTGATTTATTCTCAACAAGTTTCAATCATCATACTTGTCATAAGTGAAGTTATCACTTTCCATAAGATCGTCTCATGATCTTTCATGCTATCGTTCTTTTCATACTATTGATCATGGCACAAAGCAAAGCCCTTGACTAAGACACTCTTTATTATATAGCTCGTAAGCTCGAATACATCGGGGGAGAAACAAAAACTAAAGACTTATTCCTCTAAAAGAAGAAATAAAAACTGAAAAGGAAAGAACTAAAACAAAGGTAAAAGCAAAAGATATAAAGGTGATATGATACCAGGGCAACTCCCCCAAGCTTGGCAGAAGCCAAGGGGATTGCCAATACCAATGCTTAGTTGTCTTCCTTTGGTAGTGATGGTGGTGTTGTTGTCGCCTTTGATTCCAAGAGAGCTATCAACCTTTGATTTATACCTTTGAGATCTGTGACATGGTTTTCCAACAAAACAACTTCACGAGAGAGAGAAATATTGCGAGCACGAGTTGTTTCGCAAAACCTCAAGAGTTCAATCAAGGATGGAGACAGCACGTGGAGGAAGGGTTGGAGAAAATCTACTCCTTCAACGTCTTCAATGTTGAAGATAGGTTGAACTTCCTCCCTAGCTTGGGTTTTCTCCTTAGCTTGGTCCCTGGCTTCCGTGACTTTTACTCTTTTCAGATCAGCATCTACTTCCTCATGAACTTGGTGAAGATCATTCTCCCCAACAGATTCCTGAGACATCTTTGCTCTAAATCTGCGGCACACAACAAGCTCGAAACGAAAACATAGGAAAAATGCGCGATACGGAGATCAAAACCTTCGGGAAACTATATATTGATTTTTTTTCTGGGCCAGAAGGAGTCCTCCGCAAGAAAACGGAGTCCGGGAGGCACACGAGGTGCCCACAAGCTTGCCCTCCGCCACCAAGGGGGGTGGTGGCGGAGTGGGGCCTTGTGGCTGCCTCGTTCGCTCTCCGGACTGCTTTTTATTTTTCTAATTTTCCAAAAATTCCAAAACTGAGGAAATTTCCTATTGGAAAAGTATCGGAGTCCAATTTCTTACCGAAACAGATACATCTTCGTTTTCAAGGTCTGAAACAGGCTGATAAACATCCCTTATGTACTCCTCTGGAGTTATGACATTGATGATATTGGTCTCAACATTTATGGGAGTACAAGAGATGTAATGCTTGATTCTTTGCCCATTTACCACTCAAGGAATATTTCCTTCTGTGTTATTGATTTTGATGGCACCGGAACGATATACTTCCTCGACAACATAGGGACCTTCCCATTTAGAGAGAAGCTTGCGTGCAAAGAATCTCAAACGAGAATTGTATAGCAAGACATAGTCACCTACATTGAACTCTTGTTTCTATATTCGTTTGTCGTGCCATCTCTTAACCTTTTCCTTGAACAACTTGGCATTCTCATATGCCTTGGCTCTCCATTCATCTAACGAGCTAATATCAAACAACCGCTTCTCACCGGCAAGTTTGAAATCAAAGTTGAGCTCTTTGATTGCCCAATAAGCTTTGTGTTCCATCTCAAGGGGTAAATGACAGAACTTACCGTAAACCATTTTATACGGTGACATGCCCATGGGATTCTTGTAAGCAGTCCTATAAGCCCATAGTGCATCGTCAAGTTTGCTAGACCAGTTCTTTTGAGATCTATTGACGTTCTTTTGTAGGATCAACTTGATCTCCCTATTACTCAACTCAACTTGACCACTAGACTGAGGATGATAAGGAGATGCAACTCTATGGTTGACATCATACTTAGCTAGCATCTTGCGGAAAACACGATGAATGAAGTGTGAACCGCCATCAGTCATCAAGTATCTAGGGACTCCAAATCTTGGGAATATGACTTCTTTAAGCATCTTAATAGAGGTGTGGTGATCAGCATTTTTAGTGGGGATAGCTTCTACCCACTTAGTAACATAATCCACAACAACTAAGATGTGATTATACCCATTGGAACTCGGGAAGGGTCCCATATAATCACAGCCCCAGACATCAAATGGTTCAATGACAAGTGAATAGTTCATAGACATTTCCTGACGCTTACTGATATTCCCTATCCTTTGGCATTCGTCACAAGACAAGACAAACTTACGGGCATCCTTGAAGAGAGTGGGCCAATAGAAACCTGATTGCAATACCTTATGGGCAGTTCTATCTCCAGCATGGTGTCCTCCGTAGGCTTCGGAATGACACTTCTGCAGGATCTGTCCCTGTTCATGCTCACGCACACAACGTCTAATAACACCATCTACTCCTTCCTTATAAAGGTGAGGATCATCCCAAAAATAGTGTCTCAAATCAAAGAAGAATTTCTTCTTTTGCTGATAGGTGAAACTGGGTGGTATGTATTTGGCTACGATATAGTTTGCATAATCGGCATACCACGGTGCAATGCGTGAAGTGCGGATGACATTTAATTGCTCATCAGGAAAGCTGTCATCAATAGGTAGTGGGTCATCAAGGACATTCTCTAGACTAGACAAGTTATCTCCTACAGGGTTATCAGCACTCTTTCGGTCAACGACGTGCAAATCAAATTCCTGTAGCAGGAGAACCCATCTGATCAGCCTAGGTTTAGCGTCCTTCTTCTCCATGAGGTACTTAATAGCAGCATGATCAGAGTGAATAGTGACTTTGGAGTCAACTATGTAAGATCTGAACTTTTCACATGCAAACACGACTCCTAAAAATTCCTTCTCCGTAGTGGCATAGTTTCTTTGGGCACTGTCTAGAGTTTTACTAGCGTAGTGAATAACATTCAACTTCTTGTCAACTCTTTGTCCTAGAAAAGCACCAACAGCATAATCACTAGCGTCACACATGATTTCAAAGGGCAAGTTCCAGTCAGGTGGTTGAACAATAGGTGCGGTTATCAAAGCCTTCTTAAGTATTTCGAAGGCTTCCTCACAATCCTCATCAAAAACAAAAGGAACATCCTTCTGCAAGAGGTTGGTAAGATGCCTAGAAATCTTAGAGAAGTCTTTAATGAACCTTCTATAGAAACCAGCATGACCTAGGAAACTTCGTATACCTCTGATATCTGTGGGGCAAGGCATTTTCTCAATTGCATCAACCTTAGCCTTATCAACTTCAATGCCTCTCTCAGAAAATTTGTGTCCTAAGATGATACCTTCATTAACCATAAAGTGGCACTTCTCCCAATTCAAGATGAGGTTGGTTTCTTCGCATCTCTGTAAGACTCGATCAAGGTTGCTAAGGCAATCATCAAAGGAAGACCCGTAAACAGAGAAGTCATCTGTGAAAACCTCGACGATCTTTTCACAAAAGTCAGAGAATATAGCCATCATACATCTTTGGAAGGTGGAAGGTGCATTACATAAGCCAAAAGGCATACGTCCATAGGCAAAGGTACCGAAGGGCAGGTGAAAGTGGTTTTCTCTTGATCAGATTGTGCAACAGGTATTTGCGAGAAACCTGAATAACCGTCTAGAAAGCAGAAGTGTGTGTGTTTTGATATCCTTTCTAGCATTTGGTCGATGAACGGCAAAGGATAATGATCTTTCCTGGTTGCCTTGTTCAGTTTCCGGAAGTCTATCACCATTCTATAGCTGGTAATAATCCTTTGTGGGATTAGTTCATCCTTATCATTAGGAACGACGGTGATACCTCCCTTCTTAGGTACGCAATGTACTGGACTTACCCAATCACTATGAGCAACAGGATAAATGATTCCTGCCTCCAAAAGCTTTAATATTTCTTTTCTAATGACCTCTTTCATCTTAGGATTTAATCTCCTTTGATGATCAGCAACTGGTTTAAAGTGAGGATCGGTTTTAATCTTGTGCTGACATAGAGTAGGACTAATACCCTTAAGATCACAAAGAGTATATCAAATAGCAGCGCGGTGCTTCCTCAGAGTTTTCAGTAACTTCTTCTCTTGGCGCTCTGAGAGGAGAGCACTAATAATGACAGGATATATCTCCTTCCCATCAAGATAGGCATACTTAAGAGTACCAGGCAACAGTTTAAGCTCAAACATAGGATCACCCTTTGGTGGGGGAGGATCCCCAAGCAGTTCAACAGGCAAATTATTCTTGAGAATAGGATATTGTTCTAAGACAATTTTATCTATCTCATCTCTCTCCTCCATATGCATATCATTTTCATGCTCAAGAAGATATTGCTCTAAAGGATCCATAGGAGGCACGGAAATAGAGGCAAGAGCAATGATTTCATCCCTACCAGACGACTCTCTTTCATGGGTTTGTCTTCCAAACTTGGATAAGTTAAATTCATGAGACACACCCTCGAAACTTACTATGACAGTCTGCTTACTGCAATCAATGTGAGCATTGACAGTGTTGAGAAAGGGTCTACCGAATATGATGGGACAAAAGCTATCTTGTCCAGTACCAAGGACGAGGAAATCAGTAGGATACTTCGTCTTACCACACAGGACTTCTACGTCTCTCACAATTCCCAGAGGCCAGATAGTGTCTCTATTAGCTAGCGTAATTGTGACATCAATGGGTTCTAACTCAACAGGTGCAATCTCATCTTTGATTTCATCATATAGAGAACGGGGTATTGCACTAACACTAGCTCCCTTTTCACATAAACCATGGTAATAGTGATCTCCTATCTTGATAGAAACAACGGGCAGGCCAACTACAGGTCCGTGCTTGTCTTTCACATGAGGTTTAGCAATTCTAGCGGAGTCCTCACCGAATTTGATAACATACCCATCTATGTCTTCGGCTAAGGGATATTTGATAATAGCAACACTAGGTTCAACTCTAATATCCTCAGGGGGTGCAAGTGGTCTAATGTAACCCCTACGTATCACAGTTGGAACTTTAGAATAATCCTTTATCCTAGCAGGGTATGGTGGTTTCTCAGTGTAAGCACAAGGAACAACTGGATCACTAAAAGCTATGATTTTCTCCTCAACTATATTGGTTTTGGCTATGTTGCTTTCTACAAGAGGATGATATTTAAACCACTTCTCTTTGGGACGAACAACATGAGCAGCAAAAGATTCACATAGAGAAGCTACTATCTCAGAGTCAAGTCCATACTTAGCGCTAAAATCTCTAGAAGTGTTTGTCTCAACAAAAGATTTAACGCAATTAAACTGGAAATTCATACCTGATTCCTTACCTTCCTCCAGCTCAATCTTCAGAGTTGCGTTTGATTCTCTCCAATAAATTCCACTTGTGATCAATATCCTTCTTCATAAAAGAACCCGCACAAGAAGTGTCAAGCATGGTACGATCTTCATGAGAAAGCAGAGCATAAAAGTTTTGAGTGATGATTTCTCTCGAGAGTTCATGATTGGGGCATGAATATAGCATTGATTTAAGCCTCCCCCAAGATTGAGCTATACTTTCCCTGTCACAAGCCCAAAAGTTGTAAATAAAGTTCCGATCACGATGTACTAAATGCATAGGATAGAACTTTTGATGAAATTCCAATTTCAACAGATTGTAGCCCCATGATCCAGTATCATCACATAGACTATACCATGGCAACGCCTTATACTTCAAAGATAAAGGAAAGACTTTCTTCTTTACCTCATCCTCGGGCAAACCTACAATCTTAAATAAACCACAAACTTCATCTACATAGATTAGATGCAAGTCTGGATGTGAAGATCCATCTCCTGTGAAAGGATTAGCCAGCAGTTTTTCAAGTATACCCAAAGGAATTTCATAAAGGATATTTTAAGTAGGTACCTCAGGTTGAGGAGAAACTCCTCGTGCTTCCATTCGTGGTGAAGGTACCCCGAACAAACTCCTCAAAGGAAGAGTTTCCATAGTGACAAGTCACAATAAATTTCAGCACAGTATAAAAATGTTTCCTTACCAATTCCCACTTACCAAAGGCGCTTCACTCCCTGGCAACGGCGCCAGAAAAGAGTCTTTATGACCCACAAGTATAGGGGACCAATCGTAGTCCTTTTGATAAGTAAGAGTGTCGAACCCAACGAGGAGCAAAAGGCTCTGATAAGCGGGTTTTAGCAAGGTAATAACTGCAAGCTCTGAAAGTAGCGGTAACAAGTGATTGTCTAGCGAGGTGAAATGTAGCAAGCAAAGAGTGACAAGTAACAAGTAGTAGCAACGGTGCAGAAAGTGGCCCAATCCCTTTTGTAGCAAGGGACAAGCCTGAACAAAGTCTTATAGGACGAAAAACGCTCCCGAGGACTCACGGGAATTTCTGTCATGCTAGTTTCATCATGTTCATATGATTCGCGTTCGTTACATTGATAGTTTGATATGTGGGTGGACCGGCGCTTGGGTACTGCCCTTAGTTGGACAAGCATCCCACTTATGATTAACCTCTCTCGCAAGCATCCGCAACTACAAAAAAGAATTAAGACAAAGTCTAACCATAGCATTAAACTAGTGGATCCAAATCAGCCCCTCACGATGCAACGCATAGACTGGGGTTTAAGATTCTAGCACTCCAGCAACCCATCATCTACTTACTACTTCCCAATGCCTTCCTCTAGGCCCAAATATGGTGAAGTGTTACGTAGTCGACGTTCACATAACACCACTAGAGGAAAAGACAACATAAAGCATATCAAAATACCAAACGAATATCAAATTCACATGACTATTATCAGCATGACTTATCCCATGTCCTCAGGAACAAAAGTAACTACTCACAAGACATAATCATAATCATGACCAGAGGTGTAATGAATAGCATCAAGGATATGAACATAAACTCTTCCACCAAGTAATCCAACTAGCAACCTTACAAGTACCAATCGGAGTCGCGAGACGAAGATTGGTTACAAGAGATGAACTAGGGATTGAAGAGGAGATGGTGCTAATGAATATGTTGATGAAGATGCCTCCCCTCCGACGAGAGCAGTGTTGGTGATGATAATGGCGACGATTCCCCCTTCTGGAGGGAAGTTTCCCCGGTAGGATCGTCCTGCCGGACCTCCAGATTGGATTTGCTCAAGTTCCGCCTCGTGGCGGCCGTGAAACCATGAAAAAGCTCCCTCTTGATTTTTCCAGACGAGGACGCTTCATATAGCAAAAGAGGGGGGCTAGTGGGCCGTCAGGCAGCACACAA